>NC_092571.1:12219916-12524916 GCF_037975245.1 Apostichopus japonicus | reverse complement strand
GCCTCTCTTCACCCTGCAGGTGTATAAATGGGGACCTGTGAGATAAACTGTCAGTTGGGTGCTGTTTAGCTGCTGCCATGTGGAGGGATTGTCTCTATGTTTGACAGGATATCATTGTCGACCAGGGTAATATTTCTATGCGCCTTGAGCACCGTTTTATGAATCCTCAAATTATTATTATTATAATGGCAGCCGGGTCAGTGTCTTTATCGTAAATGAAGTGGTCGTTACTCTAACAATCGCAATCGCAGTGCTACTGTACTTTTATACGTTCCACCATTTAACACGAGCCATCTACAGACTGTTGGATACCTTGAAAATAGTAACTATTCCTCAAAACACATTAGAGAATTTGAAATAAGTCACCAATTGCATTTTACTCATTTCATCAAATGCCAAAAATTGGATCTAGCATTTAAAGGACCATAGATTACAAATTTACCCTCTGTTTTGCAAGTTCTTTCGCTTCCTCTGGATCCCACGTTTCTCCTCTCCTGTAACCATTAAGTTCTTCATCTGTAGGGGCATATTCCTTGGAAAGAGAGATGATTCACAGAGAATAATTTATTCCGGAATCGCATCATCCAAATGCAAGATGGTCAAGGTTGCTATTGCAAGTGGAATGATGTTTTACAGCTCAGTTCCTTACATGTGAATCAAACAATTTTCACATGAGACAAAAATTCAGAGCCCACAAAAATTTGACCACTGAGTTATCCCCCCGATTCATAGCACGAGCAAACTGCAATGAAGAATGTAATGATTCTTCTTCTGTAACGAGCCTGTTTGCTCATCAATCAATGTAAAACCCATGTTTGCCTCAATTGACTTGTTAAATAGGAGCAGGGACGAAGACCACGTTGAACTTATTAACTTGGATTGGATAGGGTTCCAACCTTTTGGTCAATATTTTAGTTATGTGTGGTATTTAATACAAAAAGCAGTGAGAATGTGGGGGGGTATAATATTGCATCTTGGAGTCTACCGATGGACAGATACTTCATGTAAACTCCATACAGACCGACAAAACTAAAAATAATGTGTATCCACTGCAAATTCTTTCAGGAGTGTCGTCCAGTCGTCCCTCAACCCAACCCGGGCCTAACATTTTGGTCTGTGCGAAATTTGCAAATTATTATTCGTTCGAAAAAATGTCGCAAAATGAACATGTCAAAATATTAAAATCTGCTTACGTACTTTCTTGAAGAGCATGACATATCGTTCCTCTTCCCTCTCACCAAATGAGAATGATGTTGCACCTGCAACTTCGGCTACATCATGACTTTAAAAAAAAAAAAAAAAAAATAGATCGGACTAAATGCATTGCAGCAAAACAAACTTGTCAAAGATATTGTCCACTCTGTATCGTTAGCTTTTTCCTTTCTAAGTATATACAGTTAATAACGGTAATGTTCTATCTTTAACGATTTTAAGCCGCTTTCAAACTAATTAAAAATCTTTCATGGCAAATTGACAACCAAAATGATCATTGTGGTAGTTTGACGGACGAACCATTTGTGCCCGTGTTTATATACTGTATTTCATTTTGCATATCAACTGAATGGATAAGACTGAATTCGTACACTTACATTATACTCCGTCGTATATTGTCCACGGGTGGAAATTTCAGTCTGGTTTTGGTTGTGTCATTGATAAATTCGTTTACTTGTTTCTCGACTTTAACTCTGTAAGCATTTTTCCTTTTCCTGTCTTCCTCCTTCATCTTCTCCATTTGTTTCTTTCTTTCTAAAATCAAACATACAATTAACATGAAAATTAAACACTATGCAAATTATCAGTAAATCGCTTCACGGTGATTGAAAGAAGGTACAATCACGATAAAAGTGAAACTAAACTACTGTATCACAGGATACTCAACAAACAGAAGACACTCATATACATGTGAAATGAGTCTGGATGTTACTGTAACAATGAGAACTTCAATTAGCTTACTGAGATATTAGTTATCAAGGATATTCATAATCTCCCTTATGTATACACATGTATTCAACTTCCAAAATAATCGGAAATATTTAATACCTTGTACACAGAAATAGTCACTTAGAGGCTTACTCAAAATTGTTCCACATTTTCTTGTTTCTTCCATATTTGTGTTTCATTGCGCTTCCCTGTTATTTTATCCTTTTTTATCTTCTTTTTTTTTCTTTCTTTTTGTGGTCAGTAGCTCGTTAAACTACATTTTGTTCTTTCTTCTGTATGGACTTTGTGTAAATATGAGAAAATAAATTATAATTGAAGTGAAAAGAAAATATGAGACAACAACAACGAGTGAAAATCCTCCAAGGGAAATTCAGGACTTGACTTATTAATCTAAATTATGTTTCATATATTTAAGCCATCAGGGCAAGCAACTTTTCAATCCCCCTACCCTACTGAAGTTTTGCAAGCTTGTTATGTTTGTCCATAATTTGTACTATGATCATTAAAAGAAGTACAGGTTTAGTTGTTTACTTTAATTGCTCCACTGTATTTCTTCACTTGCTTTCATGGTATTTCTTCCTCTTTAAGATTAACCTGCTCTTTTTCACAAATCACAGAAGCTTATATTTTAAGAAATTTGACAGATTGCCTTCCCCCTCCCCCGATTCGAATTGATGTAACTACACTTCATATTTAGCCAAAGAATACCAAGAAGTGCCATAATCAATGCTTATCTATATCATTTAAATTGGTGTTGCAAATGCAAGCATGATGTAAAATAACTTGGTCATATGTTTACACAGGCTCCAGGATGATAGTTGAAACATGACACAGGCTCATCTTACTGGGTAACATCAACATCTACACTGTTATGTCTGTAATAGTGATGTATTTCTTTTGGTACTGTCACATTCGGGGAGTGTGCCCTCGTCAAGCCCACCAGGGTGTTTAGCAAAACTTTCCTTTTCACGACATGTACTGTTATTGTTAACCTGGTGTTCTGTAAACTGACTGTTCTATACTGTATGTTGTTGTGAAAAGAAGCAATAAATGATATGAATGTTACTGATAACGTCTTAGTCAGGCTGTGCCAAATCCACTAAGTCTAACAGTAACACATTAGCCTTTAACTTAGTACTTAAAACACAAGTACAGTAGCCTAACACTAGGCCTAGGTTAAAACAAGGACGACTTGTGCACAATGAGGGCTAGCCTAGGTTAGCCAAACTGTTAATAGGTTAGGTTTACTGTATTATACTATACAGTCCTTCTTCATAAAGAAAGCTCATTTAATTCAGAATCAGTAGAAGGCACCTTTCTCTCGCTTCTTCTCTTTGTCATTAACTGTTGGAGGTTTCTCCATCGAGCTTAAAATGCTACCCAGAAGGTCAGCCATTTTTATGCGTATATTTGTTTCTTCTGCTCTGCATCGGGCTGAAGTTGCAGTGATCAACAGTAGCGACCAATAACGGCGACCAATAAGTGCTAAACAGTACTAAAATGGTTGTTGTTGGCGGTGTGCAGAAATTTGCGGCGTGAAACGGGGGAGTTGTTATGGATCATAGAATCAATTTCTATGTTATGGATACAACTCCCTGGTTTAACTTATTTATTAAGACTGCCTTAATTTTGAGGACTCTCGTCGACACGTTTCTTGGTAGCTAATACTTCCTTTGGAGATATCGTCGATCATTCTGTGTCTATATATTTATAAATAATCATGCATTGATCATAGTTCAGGCTGACAGTTATCTTCTGCTTTGCATATAGTTGAGCAGTACAACGACTGAAATAAAGTGTTCGGAAACTGAATATCCTAGATATGGATATGTTGTAATAATATATAGAAAGTTTCCAACAATGCAATTTGCTTAATAAGTCCTATTCCACCAAATGCTATAAATCAGTATCATAGTCTAACCATGCAGTGGCGGAGCTAGGGGTATTGGTCAGAGGGGTGAGAATGGTCTGTAGGGGCGCTTTCGACACTATCTAAGCGGAGCGCCACCACAGGCTGGCGCGGAGCGAATAGATTTTTTTGAGTAAAGATACTCCCTAGATCGCCGGAAATGACCCTTTCCGGGCCTTTCTAATTTGCAGATAAACGAAGAATAAATAGCCGTTAGAGCATTTTGACAGAAAATTACACCAACAAAATGTGACAAATGTCAATAGGTAGATGAGAGCGCTATAAAAAAATCAATAATCGCGAATAAGTAGAAAGTGTTTCATTATTTTACAATAACCAACAGGCAACGTAACAACTATACTACAACACGAGCCTATATAGTGTGACAATGTAAGTAAAAATTTTCATGTCGTACATATTACCTTCTTTTTAGATTTAGGCTATAAATGGCGACCATCATTGAGAAAAATGACGAATTGGGATTTCTTTTACACTTTAGAGCATGTATTAAAGAGCTTTGGAAAACATTTTTTATCTCGTTGTTTACGTGAGTGCTATTTTGAATATCGCAATTAAGGAGTAAGTATAGCTAGTCTAGACCATTCAGGCGCTTCGCCAAGGGGGGGGGGGCGAACCCCCCCCCCATATTTTTTGTATGATATCGCTAGTAATTTCAAAATAATAAAAAATGCTTAGATGCAACTTACAAGGCCTGGGAGATGCCATTTCCAGCAATCTGGGAGGCATTTTCGGCCAAAATTTTCTTGTACATTTCGAGCCAACTCACGGTAGCGCTACGCTTAGATAGTTTGCCAACAGATTTCGCCCCTCCCTTGGCAAATTCCTCTCTACGCCCCTGAGACCATTTCATATCCATGTCGTAAAGATGGCTTAACAAGTTCCGAATGTTCATGTTAAACCTACTTCATTGTTATTGCTCCTCTAATAATAATAATCATGACTAAATGTTATTTTTCGTTAATATTTCATATATACCACTTGCTTAAAGCCTCTGCTTGCATAGACCCCAACTTTAGCACGATATATCATGTTAAAGTTTCTTGAGATTACGTAATCGACCTGCCTTGATCGTAAAATGACCTCGTCTTACCAATTGGTTAATTGCAACCATGTCCTTATAATGATTTGCCCAAGTTAGCATAATTGTCTTAAAAAAAGAGTTTATCGTCTACTATATTTAAATCTGAACATTTCCATAATGGCTTCTTGTCATTATTGCACGCTTTGATAAAGCAGAATGATAATTTATTGATATTTTCTGGTGATATCATGATGCTCAAAATACTGATAAGAAACAGTGCTCCAAAGGCTTCTTCACTATAAGCACAAGTAACAAATTTCAACAATTATATTGGCAATCCATGAACAAGCAGATCTCATCCCAAAATTGAGATCTATAACCATAATAGATATATAATATAATATATTCCTCAAAGTGAAGGTGTGTACCAGAGCACAAGTCCTCCAGGTGATACCTATGGCAACACATATACACGCACACACACACACATATATATATATATATATATATATATATATATATATATATACAGGTGCGTATCCAGGGGGGGGCGTTGGGGGCGCGCGCCCCCCGGGTAAGGAAAAGAGGAGAGAAAAAAAGAGAAGAAAAAAGGGAAAAGGAGGGGGAAAAAAAGAAAAGGAGGAGAGGAAGGAAGGGAAAAGAAAAAGAAAAAAAGAGGGAAAAAGGAGAAAAGGAGGGAGTAGAAGATAGCCAAGACCTCGGGAAGAGAAAGAGGAACAGTCATAGTTAATGCGCTGATCCCTATTATAAACATGGTAGCCAGTGACAGATCAAGGATTACGGAAGGGGTGTGCGCCTCACCCTACCCCTTACATCGACAACTCCATTTTTGACGTTTCCATTTTTCCTCTCTCACTAATGTATCTATATAAATACTATATATGGTCTATCATAACGCGTGTGTGTGTATGGACGCCTTAAACAATTGTAGAATTGTGCTATATGGAACCAACTGTGGCTGGTCTTGAACTCGACCGAGTCGTCGGGGAACATTTCGGGAAGGGGGCGACCGCCCCCCCCCCCCGAGCAAATTTTCTTTATGACATCGCTAGTAATTTCAAAATAGACAATGCTTAGATGCAACTTACAAGGCCTGGGAAGTGTCATTTCCAGCGATCTGGGAGGCATTTTCGGCCAAAATTTTTCTTGTACGCTTCGCGCCAACTCATGGTGGCGCTTCGCTTAGATAGTTTGCCTACAGGCAATTACTCGCTACACGCCTGTTCGAATTTGTAAAGCAAAGAGCAGATATAACATCATATCAGTGAGCATTGAAATGCATTTTCCACGATGAACAGCCTCAAAAACTGTCTATGTGTGTAGTCAAAGGCGTAGGAGCCCAATTGGATTTGGGGGCTGTAATGACTTGCCCGAAAAAAAAAAGCCAAAATTTTTCGCGCGCAAAGCGCGCGTTCAACATATCGATGCCAATATCATATAAGCAAACATCGCTCATTATATTGCATGGCATCGTGTACCGCACGGTCCGTCAAAGTTGCACAGTATACCGCCAAATGCTAATGTAAACAACCAAATATCTTATGTAGATGGAGAAAAACCATACAGATCCATTTATGTCAAAACTCTCTTTTACAGTAGTAATGTCGGCCAAGCTTACAACTTTATTTTAATTACCACGGAGATCATTTTTAAGCTATTCATTGCTATTTATTTTTCTTTCAGTAGGTGTCCGAAAAAAATTGGAAAAAATTTGGTTGCGGCGGGGGGGGGGGGGGGGGGGCTGCAGCCCCCGCCTCCTACGGGACCTACGCCTATGTGTGTAGTGTTCGGTTTCGATATACCTGATATCGGAAATATCTGCTATTTTTCTGTTCCTTCAACCAAATTTTACAATAGCCATTATAAGAGGTTGCAATATTTCTACACCAATAAATTAACTCTGTCTGAATTTTCGAAAATTTCCTCACCAACATTATTCATCATACTTTCCTCTACTCGTGCAATTTTCACCTGTCTGTTAGGGGTTCAAGGAGGTTTTTCTATATTGGTTATCCATAGATTGAATTTTCTGCAACATTATGGGTATGTTTTCAAGTGATTTTATTCACGAGAAATGGGAATTTTCAAATTCTCAACAAATAATGGGCTTAAAACCTTCAAAAGTGGGGCTTTCGGATATTGTGGGCCGTGACGTAGAATCACCTACAAAAGCAATCATCCATAGGACATGCAATCAGGTCGAACATGATGTGTGACTGGTGACAATCTTCAAAAAGGTTATGGATGGAAAAAAAAACTTTTGGGAAAAGCTTGGTTCTCAGGCAAAAGTCTACATCTGGTTGCTCATTTTCAAGCCCGAGAAGTGCCATTTCCGGTGATCTGGGGGGTATCAAAACCCAAAATTTTCTTGTACGCTCCGCGCCAACCGATGGTGGCGCTCCGCTTAGATAGTAATTCGCGCCCCCCGGGTTAGAAAATCCTGGATACGCGCCTGATATATATATATATATATATATATATGCGACCTTCCTTGCCGGTTTTGGGCCTCTGTACGTGCAATCAGCGTCGTAGCCTAGTGGTTGGGGTGTCCGCATATAAAGCGGGAGGCCGGGTTCGAGTCCCGGTGGAGGCTGGACGTTTTATCACTGTTCTTGATTTTCCTTCTCATTACGTTGTCTCATTACGTTGTATATAATATATATATATATATATATATATATATATATATTTATATATATATTAGCTTCAACGACCTCAGTAGATGTCTTTAAATCATGTAAGTTATATCATTCGTCCTATATACAATTAAACTTTTTTCATATGTTGAGTCTTCTTGATAAGGAAGTGACGGTCGTCCGAGCCGCCTCCCCCCCCCCCCCCCGCCCATGTCCAAATTTTTGCCATCATATTTGACATTTAGCAATACCAGTGATGGCTCATTTAGCATTTGTCCATAAGAATGTCCATAAGACTATTACAGAAATTAAGCATGACCACTCTATATAGAGGAATTTCGATAAGCAGCCATACGTAGGATAAACGTGGATTTACGAAATTTCTTTGGTGCAGCACATCACCGGTTGTTTGCTTAGGTTAAGTTGTGTTGCTGAGCAATGGAATGAGTATAAAAGTCGAATTACGGGTACAAATATTAAACGATAACTATTGCTGAATTTAATGAAACAACACAGTTAAATATCAACGTTACCTAAATATAAAGCTTATTATTATTAAACTACAGTATTTTGAAAACGAACAATCGCCGCCAGCTTTTACCTCAACTTTGGAATCTGTTCAGTTTAGAAAGTCATTTCAATTGGGAAAACCGTAGATTGCTCTTTGATGTAAAACCCACCTTACTATAACCCGGCCGGTATTGAACCCGGAACCTCCCGAATGCAAGTCTCATTGCTTCAAATGCCCAGGCGCGTAGCCAAGGGGGGGGGGCGAAGGGGGCGGCCGCCCCCCCCCCCCCTTGAGCATATTTTTTACAATTTTTTTTAAGGTTTTTATGATATCGCTAGTATTTTCAAAAGAGAAAATGCTAAGATGCAACTAACAAGGTATGGGAAGTGCCATTTCCGGCGATCTGGGAGGCATTTACAGCCAAAATTTTCTTGTACGCTTCGCGCCAAACATGGTGGCGCTACGCTTAGATAGTTTGCAATGCCAAATCTACAGTTTCGCCCCTCCCTTGGCAAATTCCTGGCTACGCGCCTGCAAATGCCACCGCCTTTATCTACTCGGCCACAGCACCGGTTTTGACCCAAGAACCGAGAGGCTGGCGTGATAGCTTGTTTGGTTTTCGAGCTGATGTACATTGCTACATGTAAATGCATAGGGACATTGGTAGCAAGTCAATTCAGCTATATAGACCCACATAACATGGATGGAGATTGTTTTCTACTGGAACCCACCACAACTGAGCTACAGCTTAAAGGTAGTCAGTATAGACCCCAAATTATAGCACGCTATACTTGCTGGAAGTTTTCGAAAAGTACTTTCCTGGAGGTATATACTCTCCAAATTGTTCTCAGACATTTTTAAGGAACACACAAGATGACTGAATGTCCCAGTGAGGAACATTTCCTCGAAGGTGTTGTAATAAAAACAGTTTAAGAATTTTGACCAAAGGTGACCATATTCAATATCTAGCATATTTGGGACCCATACAGCATATCTTTAAGATCTGTTTGATTTTGCATTATATATCTATGATAATCAAGCGCGCTATGTGCAAGCTGAGTCTAGCCTTAGATACGATTCGGGCGCGCTTTGTGAGAAGCCTAGTAGAGAAGGGTGATCAGTAGGGTAATTAGTATCCCTGCTTTGTCGCACTACACCAGTTTCTTGTTCTGATGAAAACGACTCGTAGGAACCGTGAAGGCTATTCATAAGGTAAAAACACCAAATGCACGTCGTGAAATCACGAAGCTGAATAAATTCAATGGGGACTTAGAGAACCGTTCCAGTGGGGTTTGATGGATTGATTATTTTTTTCATCTTTAGTACAATTAAACTTATAAAACAATGCAAAATGGACCAATTCAATAGCTACACATATGATTGCTATTAGCGATTGACCCATAATATGCCATCCTGCTATAGAAGACAAATAATCATAATCATTGGTGAGCTCCCAACTTCAGCAAGGATGTTACTACACCGAGATATTCTTACCTCACCGATCGAGACACATAATTCTCTAATATGAACACGCTTGAGAGTCTGGAAGTAATATAGAAAGTCATAACTACTAATAATGTACTTGTTGAAACCTTTCAGCAATTTTATGCCTTCCTAAGCAAGTCTGGGGTCAATATACCATAGTGCCTTGACTTGACTATTGGCAAAATGTTGGGATTATAACATGGAGTCAACGGCGTCCAATGGATATGTTTAAACACAATATATGGCGCGGAAGGTACATATTGCCGTGTCGAACCTGTACTGCCCCTGGAGTAGGGCCGAGTGAAACGGCTACCAACGTTAGACTACTGTACAATCTGTTCATAATGCTGTGAAAACGTTACGTTCGCTATTGCATAACTTTCACTTTCAGGTAGACTCGAGTGGAATGGATGCAGTTTATCTCTGGCACACTGCCATCGGGATGCTCATGAGATGAGCGAAGAGAAGAACTAGCCTCCAATAACATTGAATTAGTACGCATTTCACAAATACAAAAGCATCTGCCAATGTTAGGCCTGTCGGAGGTCAGCGTCTGGCTCTGTTGCAACTCCCCGGTCCTAGCCGAGCGTTAGGCCTACATAAGGTCCAAGCTAAACTTAACATAGTGGCTGGACATAGACGTAGGCTAGGAAAACCCATGTAAAATTAAACAATATAGGTAAGTGGTTGAACAGGCCTGTAGTGTTATGAGGTTAGCCTACAACAGACCTAATCAAGCCCAAACAATAGTTCCCAGGCTAGGCTTCATAATCTTAGGATGAACGGTTAGTAAGTTATATCATGATCAAGCAAATTGGGACTGGTGTCTACGTAATAACAGTTACTATGTTAGTGGGGCATAGCCTAGATCGTTTAAGCTAACGTTGTTAGGCTAGGCCCAGTAGAGAAAATGTTCAGAAGTGGAATGTGTAGTGTACAGTTAAGCTACAGAAAATTTGATGTAATGTGAAGAATGGTTTAATGTGAAAAAAATATTTATGCAGTTAAAGCAGGACCACATTTTGTAGTTCTTATCTTCTTTTTGTCTTCCAGTTATCGTGACATTGCTTTCCTAGTAGCACTGATTATACTAGCTCCTGGATGGCCAATGATAATGCACAGTTGTGGCAATTATAGGCCTACTAGTAGCTTCTAAGGCCATTCACAGCCAAACTTCTAACTTCAGGCTTCTTTTGACATCATCAGTTACGATGGATTCAGAAGCGGAAACAGTTTTTGATGGCGATGAAGGACGTAGTACCCCGTCATCTTCTCAGTCAACTGACCTGTTTGATGATGATAACGACGAAGAAGATGATGATCGTGTTATGGAAGTGAGTGACGAGTCGGGAAGCCGTCCAGATGACACAGCGACTTGGTCAAGAGACAGCAACAGCCAACATCTATTACAGCACATAGTTGCAAGAACTCAAAATGTAATATCACAAAACATCCATTCCGAGGAGAACAGGGTTACCGCTGGTGAGACGGAGGATAACCCAGGACAGTCAGAGCCTGTAGAAGTCAATGTATTAAGAACTAGTCAATCAAGGGCTGATCACCAAAACAGGGCTTCAGCGAGTAATAGTCAAACCGAGATTCAGAACAGTCCCCCGAGACCGTCGAGTCAGTCAGCCGAAAGAATCCGAGCCGAGTCACCTGTTTTCCATTCCAGTCCGGTGGGACGTTCAAGTCAGTCAGCCAGAACAAACCGAGCGGTATCGCCTGTTTTCCATTCCAGTCCGGTGGGACGTTCAAGTCAAACCAATGTACAAAGAACAGCAAGAGTTCCTGTAGAGAGTCCAAGATCCAACGCAATTTCCCAGAGTCACCAAAGACAGACGGTACCCTCCATCACTTTAGAGGGGGACAGACTAACAGCCTCTGAGAATGAAAGACGTCGCGATTCTCTGAGTGACTTTAAGCTTCCGAACGATGATACGAAGAAGACCGTCTTCGATGACGATACAGACAGTGATGATGAATCCGTAAGTATATATTGTAGGATATGTACGAGACTAACTAGAGGATGTATACTTTAGAAAAACTGTGTCAGTTGGTCTGAGATGAGTAGATATCTAAAGGACAAGAGGTATGAGCACTGCAAAAATCTACCGACAGTCTGAATTGAGCTCTGATATCTCGTCGGCCATATACCCACAGAATGAAAGCTACCCTTTTACTGTATGGTGACCTGATGGACAATCAATTTATCTACAGTGATGTTACTCCTGAAGACCTTCCATTGCAGTGATATCTTGGACACTTGCAAACATATGAATTTATTTGTTCTGGAAGTAACACCAGAAAGTCCAGGTTTTGCCTGAAAATACTTAGTGCAGTTAAAGCGTCTTGTCCAAAAAAATGTATGCGTCATTCCTCGCGCACAGTGCGAGGGTAAATATAGCGAGCTGTGGAAGCCTGAGATCCCACGGTCAACTAAAAGTGGACGGGTTTTCCTTCTACGGTTTAAACCTTATTATTCGTATATTCCTAATTGAGAATACTCCCCAACAGTTTGTTAATGGGGTCCATGGCATCTCAGCTGCTTTGTACCGACTATTGCTTCTTACCGGACTCGACAGCCGTGTCTGTCTGACATCTGCTTACTTTACACACGGAGCAGTCACATATCTTATACAAGGGATCTAGCTTAGGTTCGTACTCTGGTACTCTGCAGAACTGGACTGGAAGGGCAGATCTTTAATCTCATATCTCAAAATGACTATCAGCCCTTGAACGTGTCACAGTATTAGTCTTACAAAAGTGTGCTCGACACATGAGTTATCATATGAAGTAATTACAGGGTGGACCATAAATATTTGTACATAGTGTCCAGTGTTTAGACCGTGTCCGACCAAGGGGAGTTAATGAATCTCTGTAATGTAATATAAAAGTTGTTTACATCGATCAATGCTTATTTATGCTACAGCACAATCTCATTTTGATTTGGAACACTAAAAATGCTTCTTCAAAACTGTATTCTCTCTCTTCAGCAAACCTGTATCATTTGCTACGAGCCTTGGTCTAATTCTGGGAAGCATCGGTTAGCCTCCCTCAAGTGCGGTCATTTGTTTGGTTCGAGGTAGGTCAACTCACCAGGAGTGATTCCAGGCAAAAATGTCTAATTTTATCAGTGAAATAAAAAAGATGTACATATGAGCAATTGCTGTTTAAAGGGATAGTCCAGATGAAACATTTTTTCAGGACTGATGAAAGGTCTTGGTGAAGTTTCCATTTCAAATTTTTATGAGAGGTTTTTTTGGTGATACTGTAATAACATTTGAAGTTTGCACTGGTCAGTAGTGAACTTGGGGCAAACAGGTGTGATGTCATCAACGTACATGCTGGCAAACTTGTTTTAAATGTCTTTCCTTAGAATTCGCACTTTCTTTTTCGAAATTGAAATGCATCTCAATGTGAATACTCATTCAGTCATTGTTAACTTTGCATAAGGAAAAGTTGAAAGTTTCCCCTGGCCTTTCTTTTCAACTAGTGATTGTTCTTTTCAAAGTTTTGAAATTAATAGTTATTATACAGGGCTCATTATTCCGTGGTAAAATACCAGAAGATTATAACAATGTGTGGTATTAAGTACTAAGTACACATTATGATTTAACGAATTAGAAGCACAGGTATTTAAATCTTACTGTAGGTACCAGAAGATTATAAACAATGTGTGGTATTAAGTACTAAGTACACGTTATTATGTATCGATTTAGAAACACAAGTAATCTGGCCCACTCCACAGCATTTAAAGCAAATCCAAGGGTAGATGAAACTGAATATTTATTTGCCACCGGCTGTGTTAGTGTCGGGACTTTCCCTACATGTGACTGTATTTGTGTTGTAAAAGTAACTGCTGTGTTATGTTCCTAATAAATCCAGGACTGGTAATGGTGTGTAGCTCTAGTTCATTCTTGTACACAGTAAGTTATGAGGTTTGTTAATCCACTGACATATACAGATATTGAAATACTGCCATACCCTCCCTCTGTCTTACCCTCCCTCTGTCTTACCCTCCCTCTGGCCTACCCCTTCACTTCCCTCCTTCCCTTGTCTGATCAACACACAAAGCTTTTGTGCATTCCCAAACTGTCTTTAATTGTTCCTCTTGTCTTTCAGACAAATTTATACATGTATTATAAATTTGGTTTGAGTTGTTGTTGTTGTATGTTTTGTTGTGTTTGCCTAAGTTATTGTCTGATGCTACCACATGTACGACCTGTCTACAGTATACATGTACGCATGCATGCATGTATGTCCATGCTCTAGTGTATTACAGTCTTGTAGCACAGCTCATTTGCATTTTAAGTTAACTTTGACTGGAATACCCTTACCCTTAAATTCTTGCTTGGTTCGAACCCCATTCAAGCCAATAAAATTTATTTGCTCTTATACAAATTTTAACTGTTCAAACTTGGAGGTAAGTTTACTGTCATGATCCAGGCCTAGATTTTTCACATTTCTGTATAAAATTAATTGGTTAAAATCAAGTTCCCACTGGCAGTTTACTGAATTTTACAGCGCACAAATAGTTGCAGTATAGGCTTATAGGAGAAGCCCAATAATATATGCGGACAAAATTGCAGTATTAATACAGAGCTGACTTTAGATACGTACTTCTGACTGACGATTGTTATCCCACTTTATATCCCACTTTATATCCCACTTGATGTGCTTTATATTCTAAATGTCTACTGGCAATTCTTAGCATATACTGGCAGAAAAACTGCCAGTGGCTTTAATGTTTCTTCTATTGGCAAACATTGAAATTCGCTGGCACTAACAGTAGCCAGTAAATAGCCTGAACTTCGAGGCCTAGTGGTCATTTTTTCCTTTGAGAAACTAAATTCACCTTACTCTCAGCTAAAGTAGGTGCCGAATTATAGGAAGCAGTATGTGTAGCCTTAGAAGGATAGTTTAAGTAAAGATGTTATCATTTCTAAAAATATACACATCGGGTGAGAATGTGTTTCCTTGTATTTAACGAGCAGACAAGGGTATGTGTTTTGCAAGAAGGTCGAATTCATGTTGGTGTTTTTTCTGCTCTTTATGTCATAAAGGTCTGAAGAGCAGGCATGTTTACGTTCTCATCGAACAGCTATTGATTTCTGGCATTTGATCATCGATGTTTCCTCTCCGTTAAAGCAGGCGTAAACAGGAAAGGCCTGGATGTGTATCAGTGCTCATTGTATGTGTGCATTCATGTGTGCATGTATATGTGCGCATGTGTGCATGTATGTGTGCATTCATGATGCTGTCAGATTATTATCGTTTAAGACATAGGGTATACCTTTCAAGTTATCTGCTGGTCGTCGAAAAGGGTGGAGTCGAACATTATCCGTTTAATGGAAGTTAGGTACAAATATTTGACATGGCCCTGGTGTGGGGGAAGGAGGGGGGGTTTGTAGAGTTAAATGGGAATTATGAAGTTGGGTTCTCCTAAAATACTGAAAAATACAACATCTGGTTAAAATGTGTACAAAGCTGATACATATCTTTGCATGCTATGCCATTATAATGGATAAATTCAACCCTGACCCTAGCAACTATGGTCATCATCAGATACAGTATATCTTAATCACACTCTCCCCCCTCTCACCCCCCTGCAAGAAAGAAGAAAGATCGACAGCAGAACCAACCTGTCTATGTCAAGTGCTTGTTAGATTTCAAGAAAAGTTGTTTCTTTTCTGCCGTATATTTCTTTGCCTTAACATCGACAAGATGTATAAGTTTGCATCATGCTCAGATGTTTATATTTCATCGAAGGGTTTTATCTTTTTCTCTTATGAATTTTAGCTGTATACAGAAGTGGTTGAAAGGCCAGGGAGGTAAATGTCCACATTGCAACGCCAAGGCCAAGAAAACAGACATAAGGGTGATTTATGCCAAAGCCCTGAAAGCCATCGATACCTCCGAGAGGGACAAAGCAATAAAGGACCTGGAGAAGGAGAAAGAACTCAGAAGGAAAATTGAAATTGAGAAAGCACAAATCATGCTGAAATATCAAATGGCTGTGGAGGAGGTTAACAGGATGAGGTCACAGGTCAAACACCAGAGGTAAGTTACGAAAAGTACCCAGAGATGGGTTGTTCAATCATTTGGATATCATGCTGAAATATCAAATGGCTGTGGAGGAGGTTAACAGGATGAGGTCACAGGTCAAACATCAGAGGGTAGTTACACACGCAACACAGAAATATGTTGTACTTTCATTCGTTGGTTATCATAATTAAGTACCAAATGGCTGTCGAAGAGGTTTAGAGGATGAGGTCATAGGTCAAATACCAGATGTAAGTTAAGAATATAACACAGAAATGGGTAATTCAAACATTGGTTATCATGCTCAGATATCAAATGGCTGTAGAAGAGTTATGGGATGAGGTTACAGGTCAAACACCAGACATAAGTTCCACACAAAGCAGCAGACAAGTATTTGAATTATATGGTTCTGTCCAGAAGACAAGTGTGTTCTGATAAACTTAAGTTTTCAGTCAAGTGGCAAAACAATTTGTCCAGTTTCGTTTTTTTTTTCACCTAGTGCCCAGAGATTTGCTGTCCCTGACTCTATTTTCCCCATCTTTCTGGTTTACAGATGCTTTTAGAACCCTCCCCTTCTCCCCCCAAGTACCCACTTCTGAGTCATAACGAAGTCATGGTACATAGACTATGCAATGTGAAGCACTAAAGAGAACGATGTTGGTAAAGTGACATTCATTGAACAAAAACCGGTCTATGTATCCTGATGAGTAAATGATTCGTTGCATCTATGTTTCTCTTCCGAATTGTTATTAGTTTACGATAATAAAACTTGTGATCATGTCACAAAATGCAAAGTTCTATACAGCCTAATGTTTTGGTATGCCGGTCCATATCCTTTTCTCACCAAGAAATTCTGTATAATTTACAATGTCGCACGAAGTGTGGACAATATTTCACTCCCTGATCATATTTTTGTTTTTTTGTATTTATTTACAATTTTTTGCTTGTAACATTTGTCAGCTCATCGAGTAATTCATCTCAACCGGGCCCCTCGAGTACACAGGGTGTGAAACCAACCTTGTCTGGCAGTTACAATTTGGAGAAGACCATTTCTGTGTCTAATGTAAGTACACCATCCTTCTAGACTTCAATACTTTAAAACTGGGGACAAGGCATTTTCAGTATGTGCCCCCAAGCTATGGAATGCCTTGCCGAATTCAGTACGTACCTTCGCAAGCCTTGCCAGTTTTAAAACATCGCTGAAAACATATTATTTTAGAATTGCCTTTGATGATTGAACTGTACAGTGTTTTTGTATCACCATGGCTTTAATATATTTTTCTATCCTATTATAGGTTTTATGGTGTATACCTTTTAGGCGATATTTTTCTACAGCTTGCTTTTGAATGTTGCCTGTACTAATTGTTTCAATTCCTGTAAAGTGCTTCGAGCAGCGTTGCTGATGAATGCGCTATATAAGTACTATTTTATTATTATTATTATTACTCCAAAGGAAACTGTTATAAACTCTCTTTCTTCTTTCCAATTCCCTGTTATACCTCCCTTACCTCTGCCCACCCCCCCCCCCCCCCACAGCCTCGCCAAGTCTTTACCTTCCATTTTAGCCTTGACCAGAGATAAATTCTATGTCTCCATTATTAATTTTTCACCTTTGGTTACCCCCATTAAACCATATTCTCCCATCCCTCCATCCTTCTCTCTCACATGCAAGATCTTTTTCTGCTGTTGGAATTTTTTTGACTGATCTTCACTTTGACTATCGAAGATTCGTTCCCCGTCTTAGCCTTGACTCTACCCATTCCATCAAGCTACTTGTCGGCACTTATTCATTTAATTTTGGTCAAATTCTAGTTTTATGAAACAAAAAACTAGGCATGTTGAACTGTGAATTGATGCTTTTTTTGTCCTGTTTTCTTTGCGGTCTGTTTTTCAGGATGGCAACAGCAGGATTCTATCCTACGACTATTCCAATCACTGCCTGGTCGCGTCGGTTCCCTCACCGAATCAACTTTTATTTGCAGGGTTTGGTGTAAAAAAGGTATTGCGGATTTGTCATACAAGTATGGCTGAAGATAAATAGGAGCATCAAGATTAAAACTGTGTAAAAACACATTGCTTAAGTGGTAGAAATAGTTGTACAGCGAATGTATTTCTGGTGGCAAAAGTTGATGCCATGTCGAAAACTGTATTGAGAGTCTTAATTCCAGACCTGTGTCAGACCAAATTTCTCTAAGTTTTGACAAAAGTACAGTATTGTCCGTCAGTTTTATCAGATAAAATAGCAGTACTGAACACTTCACAATGTGAAGGTCTCACAAAACTCTTTGATATCGACTTAATTTTTTAAGCAGATTTTTGTTCACATTTGCTGAAGGGGGCACCTTTTGGTTGTGTTTATGTGGATGAGAGGTTGAGGTGGGGGAGTGGGGTAGGGGGAGTGGGATGGGGAGGGGGAGGGGAGGTGGGAAGGGTGGCGGGGAGGGAGAGGAGCTGGAGTGAGTGAGACAGTCAGGATAGAATACATCATTCACAATTTTTATTATCACTCTAAGAAATTCTGAAACTTTAACCTACAATACATTTTGAAATGTTATTTACTCTATTTTCCACCATCTTGTGTGGTTAGATAAGTGCTCTTATGAATTGGAAGACCAACCAGTACCTCCCGATGCACTCCAAGCCGATCAGAGGAATGGCGTTCAACGGACGCAACGATGGCCTACTGCTGACGGGTGCCATGGACAAGACCCTGAAGATTACGAGTCTAACGAGTAGTACAGTTGTCCAAGTGTAAGTTGAGAACTTTAAAGTTTATTCATGACAGTTGTAAGTGGAAGTGGGGTTCCATAAAGTTCTGCATAACTGCAAAATCCTCCAGTTAAAACACGGTATGGTCTAATCATTGAAAATGATGCCAGGCCCCTTTTGAAAGAGATCCTTTCTTTTTATTGGTCTGAAAAGGGGTTAGAATGAGTGAGCTTAGGAATAACAAGTTCCAAGAGTTTGGAAGTTCATTTGAAAACATTCATATATCACCTTTCCAATATTCGCATCAAAATATTTGCAAATATCATATCAAACAGCTGGTTTTTGTTATATATTTCCAATTATGAATTTAAATTAATTTGAAAATAATTTGAAGTAGTTTCGCAGTAAAGGCTACAGCCTAACATGCTAGAGTATGTACCATCTAGACATATATCCACCACAGAATGTAGTAGGTTCCATGAAATTCAACATGGATTCATCAGAGGAGAGCAACGACCTCTGCTCTCTCTCTCTTTAACTTTCTGAGAAATGACTGAATAGATATGTACTTTCAAACCATTATTAGAAGACTTGCTTAGAAATAATGATCAAAATATTAAAATAGAAATAAATCAAATATTAAAGTAGACATAATTGCCAAGGAAACAAAGGAATAGGCAAAAATGTGATTTAAAGCTAAGAACAGGATTCAAACTGGAGTTCAGTGGTTTAAAAAAAAATTCTAGTAAAATTTTCTTTGGGGGGGGGACTGTTGTACTTCAGCTTTTACCCCGTGGCAATGAGTAGTTTGTCAGAGTGTTTTGTATTGTATCCGACGAATCGTAATCAAACCAGGGGTGTAGCCTTTCTAGTCGCTTTTCCGTCGGACCCATCCGGAATGTTTTTTTTATTTCACATTTCAGATACGACACTGCTGCTCCCGTCTGGTCGTGTTGTTGGAACCAAGAAGACGTAAACTACCTCTACGCCGGTCTTTCAAACGGGACAATTCTGGTCTACGATACCAGAAACACTTCACAGGAGGTCTTAGCACTCAACAGAGAGGGTAGCAAACATCCAATTGTGGCGATGAACTATGTGCCAAAATCTGAAGGTTCTAGATTCAAGTGAGTATAGACCGTCGTCAAGTTCTTGAAGACACTCGTCAGTGAGTAGAATGGCAAATGTCTCTGTTAGCCTGATATTCCATGGTTCTTTTAAATACTTGCATAAGGAAACATAAGGAATGATGGCTCCCCCTCGTTACCATAGTTACCAGACTTGTAGTACAAGTACATTGGCACGAGTTACAAGTAGAATTCCCCCTCGGTACGTAACGTCAAGCAGGCTGTAACCACAAGTATGTGTGCCCCAGTTTGCCCCAGGCAGTGTAAATACCAGATTTTTCATTCATGGCCTGAGTATGGCTGTGCTTCTAGGCTAGAATACAAGTACGAGAACAGACTTGCTTCAAGTCTGATGCTTACTTTGGATTATAATTTTGACCCCAAATGACCTCTATGAGGATGTCACTACAAGACCATGTGGTCTTTCTTATAAGCTATTTTATTAGCAACGTTGGACCCATTCGATTGCCCCCTTTGACCTGTATCTATCTGTTTTGGCAAGGCAATGGATTGGCGATCTAAGGATTTGCAGGCTCGAGTCCACTACAGCACTAATAGTGCTGTAGTGTAGGGAGTGTTTGAATTATGCACACTCTGATGTGTTGGTGTGATAAGTTACCAGTGACCAAGGGTTAGTGTTGTAAAGTCGTGTGGGGTTGGGGGAGGGGGGTACTTGGCCTCAAACAAGACTGTTAACTTAAACAAATATGTTCCCCGTTGTGTAAATGTGGCAGTAACACCCTGCCAGCATGTTTCTGCGTATCCGTGTGGTTTCAGTGTAGTTCATGAAATACATTGACATAATCCGTAACAAGTTTGAAGATTTCTCTCTATATTTTCTGGGGAATTCTGGAATTGTCATGAATATCATGAATGTCTTTAAATTATGTGTAAATGTTCCTTTTGTTTCAGCTGTTCGGGGCTTCTAGTCGGGACGCTAAGTAATTGTTCGTTCTGGGAGCAGACTTTGTCCTTAGAGTTCACTCCGCACATACTCCCCTTAGAAGGTAAGTACAAGATGGACGTCTGCATACTGTAGTCTCAAGGTCTAACAGTCAAAAAACCAGGCCACAATTTCTTTTTCTTTTTTTACGGTTTTGAAATGTTCGAAAGAGCAAGGAAATATTTGTTAAAACAAGTTTTTTAATTTTTGGGGCAAAATTTTGTTAGAAGATTGTGAAATTCTCTGGAACAGATTCAAATGTGCTTGTTCATTCTATAGTGAGATCCGTAGATATTTTAAAAGTCAAAATATGACAGTGACCCAACATGTACATTGTAAGAGAGATGTGTAGGTTTGATGAATAGAGCATACACCAGGCTTTGGTGGTGATACCAACTTATCAGTTTACCCTTAGTTACGATGCAATTCTGAATTTTGTTGTAGACAACTGGTCGTCTGCCGGACGACCTACCACAGCTGATCTTGGGGTCGTCCGGACCGAAATTTGGGCATCTAGTACGACCGTAATACCATTTACAATTTGTTCCGCACCTCGGTTCTGATGTGTGTGGAACTGTGCATCATTTTGTCTAAAGACTATGTAGTGATGCATCAGGCTGTTTTGATTATTATGCTGAAAGATTTTGTGCCATATGCAAATGTGTGTTAGCAGATATGAAGTGTTCCTGTGAAAGAATAGAGTATGAATTCTCAAATGTAATGTACTCCTACTGCAGAATTTATTTTTTATGCTTTGCACCACAACAACATTTTGATCACTTTTTGCTCTTACCTGCAGGCAACTGCATCTCCCTCTCCTTTGAAGGGAGTACCAGACATTGCCTCGCTTCGTTTAGACCAAACAAGACGTATCCGTCCATGCGACATGTCGTAAGTGTTTCCCCACACAGACTTTTTTGGCACAATTCGTGCAGATATCCTACAACGAATGGGTGGCCATTTTTTTTACAGAGCACACAGTTGGTATTAAATGTAGATATGTAATGAGACATGTAAGAGTTAGATTGGGTCCATCCTTTTTGACATGTTTCAGGCCACAAAATTTCGGTCTGTTGACCTGGCTAACGGTACTGGCAATATTCTGCCGGTAGATACTAAGAAATTTAAGCACATGCTAAGTCGGTTTCACAAGCGACAGGGGGCCAAAATCTGCATTATTTCCGTACATAATATAAGCCTTTTTTTACAGCTTATTATCAGCGAATTTTATTTGGTCTGCTCCCAAATGCCTTTACAGGAACTGATGTGTTTTGCAATTCAGGTAAATGTCTGTTAGGACTTGACTCATTAGCCACTAGATTTGTTACGCAAATGCATGAAGTGAGAAATAAATTAATTCTTGAATGAAATGGTGTTACACTTTGCCATGCTGTGTCCTATTTAGATGTGTGAGCTCCTCTCGACTACCAGGCCAGGAGACACGGAGCCTGAATTTAAGTGCAATCCTATCCAATCCTACTTTGGCGGATCGACGGTAAAGCTTCTGGCCCGATCGACCATCTTCAGGAGACCCAACTCCAACGACCGTTTGCTCATAGCTGCCGGAGACGAGGGTTCCAGTTCGGTCAGTTTTGCAATTTTTCAGCTTTTTTTCCAGGCATCTCCTCGTGTCACAAACTTGCCACTGTGTCATATGCACGGCTGCCGTGAAGTAGCTCTGTGTTTGAATTTTTAAAATTTAATCGATGCAGTTTATAAAAGTTTCATTTCTCAATTTTCATTTCAATTATATGAACAAAAAGTCAACAGTTTTATAGAAATTGTAAAGGATATGTAATATTCTAATTCTGCACACCAATAGATAGTCTGATCATGTCTGTGTTATGTTTCAACATGTTGACGCTGTCAACAATTCATGGCTCTGTTGTTGACATGTTACTCATGTTGCCAATCTACTTGTTTGTTATAGTGATAATTCAGCTTTGTTAATTATAATACTTATGGAAATGTTGCCAGATACCTAAGGTTGAACAATACATAATAGGATAGGCTTTTGTGTGTGTCTCGTAATATCTTGAAAAGTCTAAGAGTCAGAAGAATTTTAACTTCACAAAGCTCACAATTGATTTGAAAAACTTCAACTTTATAATGTTTATAATATTGATATCAAGCAAGTAATATTTCTTTGTTCTGTATGTAATTGATGTATTTATGCTTTTTTTTTCCTTCTGTTTCTAGCTGGATTTATGGGACAGCAACTCAGGGGCTAAAGTCCAACATCTAATGGTGGGTGCCACGGTGCTAGATATCTGCCCGTTCAGATACAACAATTGTGACTATCTAGGAGCCTTATCTGAGAAGATCATCAAATTGTACAAGTGGCAGCCTTGATGTGTCACATGAAAAGTCGGATGGCAGGTGCCACTGTTCTAGACAACTCAGATGCAACAATTGGGACTTTCTAGGAGCTTTTTCTGATAAGATCATCAAATTGTACAAGTGGCAGCCTTGATGTGTCACATGAAAATTCCAGCATCTGATGGCGGGTGCCACTGTTCTAGACAACTCAGATGTAACAATTGTGACTATTGTTGAGTGGCAGCCTCAATGTTTAATATGAAAGTCCAGCATCTGATGGCGGGTGCCACTGTTCTAGACATCTCAGATACAACAATTGTGACTATTAAGAAGCTTTTTTACTGAAAAGGTCATCAAGTATTTGCAAGTGGAAGCCTTGATCTGTAACACAAAACAAGCACAGTACTATTATCACCTTTAAGAGAGACAGTCTCACACGAAATGACATTTGATCTCGAAATTGAGATTTCGAGGACGAGCAGAGAGGAAGCATTGAAGAAATCAATTTGACAGATTCTTCCAGATGGAGTACTTTCGCCGTTGCGGCGCCCGATGATTTTTCACCGACCGCTGCATGAGCTTCTCGTCCATGCCTGAGAAAGTCAAATTGTACAAATGGATGGATGCCTCAATGCGTCATACGAACCTCACCAAAGAAAGGACACAGTACTATTTCATAGAATTCGCAGAGACAGTTTCATACGGAATGGTGTAGGAGAGTTGATCTTGATCTTTTGAGAATGTGAAAGACACCAGGAAGGGAAGACATTGAAAATGCTTAGAAGTGAGCTCTTGTCTCAAATGCAATGGACCTCCTATGCTGCAAGAAGCTGTATTTTCATTATAAAAACTCTCACTAGGTTATTAGTCACTCAGTGTGAGAGTAACAACCTTTAGAGCCCGTCCTGAAGGCACCATATTCTATGTCCCACAAAAATCCCAAACTAGCCAATTTGGTATGCCTTGCGTTTAAGTGTTCACCGATGCGCTTTGACCGTGTGTTCCTCTAGGGACTTGCTTTATCTGTCTGTTAGATAAACAGGCATTGCAGTCACACAAATTTGCCCTGTTGCTGTCAAGAAATAAATAACATTTCAAGTATTCCTCGCCTACCAAAAGCGTTTGAATCAACTGGTCATACAGCTGCACCAGATAAAGCGACGATAATCTTCTCCACGATTTTGATATCCGTAGTGATTCAGAGATGTATACAGTACAAGGCCAACTGTATGTTTATACCTATTATGAAAAAATCGACATCATTTTGGGTAAATTTGGCGTAATTTTATCAAGTATGGAAAGCAAAGACTTAGGGGTGAGATTCTATATTATGACATTGCAAGGTTTCTGTATCACTCGCAAGATATTTATGTAACAGTGACGGTGTCTTTGAGTTTTACTTCAGGTGACTCTTTGATAAGAAAAAATTTAGGAAATAAAAATTGAAATCCTTTGAACATGTGGGGGGGGGGGGCTTAACATAAAATTAACACTTTAGCAAATGCACTGTTAAGTCTTTGACTGAAACTTTTTTTTCGTCGCAATTTTTTGCTAAAAACGCTGCCATTTTTTGGGGTCATCAGATTGTGACACATATGTTGCTCATTGAATATCCTTTCATAATTGTGAATGTGTGTCTTGTCTGGCTCTTGAAGCTGAGTGTTAACCGTGATTCCATTTTGGAAAACTTGTGTTATCTGACATAAAAGAGCAATAAGCTGGAAAACGTTACGATTAATTTGCAAAGACAACGCAGTGCTTTCATAAGGATAAGATAAATAATAAGGATACAATTAAGTTTGGTATTTTTGTAGACCATGCGAGCCCCCTCCCCCCCCCCTTGCTGCCCTCGAGAAGTTCTTCAAAATCTTATTTAATTCGGCCTGCTATACTAAAACTTTAAAATCGGAATGATGTTTCTTCTACCCAACCACAGATATACTGAGGCAAGGGCTTTAACTGAATGGCTGTTGAAAGGAAACCATAGAATTTTTTTTTTTTTTTACTTTTGAGGAGTTTTGTGTGTAGAGTCTACCTGTGGTTGGATACAGAATATAACAGATCGACAGAGGGAATGTAAAACTTTGATTTCCTGTCTGATGAAATATATTATTGGTCACAAGAGTAAGAACATGCCTCAAGTGATTTAGACCCCCGGGTTGGGTGTTCAATTTCATTGTGGCCTGCAGGATTAATTTGGTGCCAAGCCCAGGTTCATATGAACAGTGTCCAGTGTTTCTTCTTGCCTATCAGGCATCAGCTTTTCCGCGAATTCGCGGAATATCCGTGATTTCTTTTCTACCTTGGGGACAAAAACTATTATCCTAACACACTGTAGCATTCGCAAACTGGAGCCTATACCGCAATTTGGCAAGTTCCGTGATTTTTTTTTACCCCAGGCTCATCCGTGGCCTATAAAGATGTAATTTAACTGAAGATTGGCCGTAAGTTGGATTTACTATTTAATGACAGCAACAGCTCCGCCGCAACTATTATATGCAAAGTAGATTAGTCTTTAGGAGTATCTGTAGTAGGTCTAGGCTTTAGTGCTTCATGGTGGTTTTGAAAGAAGAAAACTTTCTCCTGGTTGTAAACATCTGTTATAAGAGTAATGTGATATAATGTATGAATATTCAATGATAGTAGCAACTCCGCCCAAAATTAATTATTCAAAGTTGGTTCAGTCTACATGCTACAAGCAATGATGCAAATTTTCCAATTCTATTTAATACCACTCTATGCTGTACGCCCATATCATGCTTGAAAGCACTCGTACTGACAGTATGAAATGTTCCTCGCCTTTATAATCAATATATATAAGCTTAGACCTTCGTACGTATAAAACAGTTTGGGGCAATTTTTTTCCAATGCTACGACCATTCTATGCTGTATGCTCAAGTCATGCTTCAAAGCACTCGTACTGACAGTATGAACAGTTCCTTACCTTGATCTGATAGAAACAAGATATACTGTCAGTACAAAGTGCTTTGGAAAATGATTTGAAACTACTGTTCATATACAAAATAGTCCCAACTGGGTGCCACGTATGTCAGTAATGAAGTAACTGTACTGTGGAAATGTATGAAAATGCAGTATACTGTAAGTAGAGGTTAAGAGATGTTTGTTTTGAAAATAGACAATCTTTCTCCAAGTTCCCAAGATCTGTTGTGAGAAAGTATAATGTGTACTTGATATTCAATTGATTTGCCAAGCTAGAATCCTTCAGTTGCCAAGACAACAAACTGGCCAATAAGATGTTAATCATTAGTAGTAATGAAGTAATGAAAAAGTTCACAAATATTTGTATTCTCTTTTGAAGTTTTTGCTTAATTTGTTTGTTATTATTTTTTTTGTTTTTTTTTCTTACATGTGTTTACCTTCTTTGTATTTGTGCTGTAAATATGATACAAATTTTCGGCAAATTTATACTATTATCATGTAAGGCCTCTCATCATAATACTATATTTATGAAGAAAACAAAAATACAAAAAATAAGAAAGTTTTGATATGAAAAAACGCCCCAAAAAAGCATTTGTTTTTAATTAATATTTCACTTTGCGAAGTTTTTTTCGTACATTGAATGGGTGTGTTTTAATAAGGGGAAGGGGAGAGGAAGGTGAGGTTATACTTTTGCATTTGCAGAATGGGGACAGGCGGTTGACTAGATTGGATGAGCGACTTCCAATGGGAGTTAAAACCTTCTATTGTTGATTGGAATATGACATTCTTAGCCCCAGTTTCCCATTCAATAAAGTGACCCCATTCTCGTCTTCAATAACCAGCCCCACTCCCCTTACATTTCAAAAGTCATCCAGTTCTCCATCTTACCTCCCCTACATTTAATATAGTCCCCACAGATTGATTTAACCCCATCCCATAGAGTGACCCCATTCTTGGTCCTAGTATACCAAACATTGATAAAGTGACCAAATTCTCGGTCCCAGTCCGACAGCCTGATAAAGTGACCCCTTTCTCGGTTCCTGTATCGCACATAAATGAAATGACCTCAATATCGGTTCTAGTCCCAAAGATTGATCAAGTGACACCATTCTTAGTATTAGTCCCACAGATTGATAAAGTGACCTCATTCTCAGACCCTCCTCTCCATACTCCCACCGATCATGTGACCCAATTCTCTACAAACCTAGGCACCCCACATTCTTTGATAGAGTGACGCTTTTTCTCAGCCCTATACCATACATGAGTACCTAAAGACTACTGCTTTGTGTCTCCCCGTAACAGTATCAGAATGTCACAGGGAAGTGTATTACGATGTACACAGGCAAGTGCACTACTATGTTCACAGGGAAGTGTACTGCTATGTACACAGGGAAGTGTACTACTATGTATACAGGAAAGTATACTACTATGTACACATGCAAGTGCACTACCATGTACACAGGGAAGTGTACTACTATATACACAGGGAAGTGTACTACTATGTACACGGGGAAGTCTACTACCATGTATACAGGAAAGTGTACTACTATGTACACATGCAAGTGTACTACTATTTACACAGGCAAGTGTACTACTATGTACACAGGCAAGTGTACTACTATGTACACAGGCAAGTGTACTGCTATGTAAACAGGCAAGTGTACTATACTATGTACACAGGCAAGTGTACTACTATGTTCACGGGGAAGTCTACTACTATGTACACGGGGAAGTCTACTACTATGTATACAGGAAAGTGTACTACTATGTACACATGCAAGTGTACTACTATTTACACAGGCAAGTGTACTACTATGTAAACAGGCAAGTGTGTATACTATGTACACAGGCAAGTGATACTATGTTATTCATACTTTTCTACTTATAGTACAACATAAGGATTAATAGGGACTGATATTGTATGTATGTATGTATATGTGATCTTCCCGCAAGCAGGAACTCGCGAAAGAAGCCATGGAGGCTTATAGACTCGCAAGCTGACCGAAGCCAATCTCTCGGCACACATTCATTTAACGTCCATGTCAGGAAGTTGTTATTGAACAACACCCTTGCCAGACGACACACATTGCTGTCGGCGGGGAATCGAACCGGGGATCTCATGACTGGGAGACGCCGGCGTTAACCACTAGGCTATACACTCCGCTATACACTCCGATATTGCCGACAATGTTAAGTGAAAGGTATAAATATTAAACATATACATACGTATTTTATGTATTTTAGATCCTTCTGCAAGCAGGAACTCGCGAAGAAGCCATCATTGGCTTATCAAAGCTGCAAGCTGACCAAAGTCAGTCTCTTAGATTCGTATTTAACGTCCATGATTGTCAATTGACTACAACTCTGTAACTGGACGACATACATTAATATTGGAGTGACTCGAACTCGGGACCTTATGAGTCATATAAACAGGCTTGTTGAGAGGAGGGGGAAGGGCCGACAAGAAGGGGTCAGGTGGAGGTAGAAACGAGACTGGGTAAATATGGGATGAATAATACAGTATTCTCATACGTCCATGAATGTACCACAAACTTACGGCGTCTTCAAAAGGTGACCGTGACAAAATTGTCCCCTGGACCCTCCCTCTCGAACACGTATGAGGGACGTCAATGGCGCGCATAAAGGGAACGTGCCGGGTCCATTCTCCACCTCCCATCATCAGTCGGAGTAAACATGGTTCAGGAATTTTCCTTTCACTCGGCCGGGAAATAATTGGACCACTACACCACGGGTGTCCCAACCCCCCCCCCTCCCCTTCTTCCTTTTTCAACCTCGCACGAAGTATTTATTAGCACAACATTGCGTTTAGAACTACTAACGTACAGTGGCGGAGCGTCCATACAGTCAGGGGGCGGATGCCCCCCCCCCCCCCGACAGACTCAAATGGACTGCTGGCGCCCTTTTCAGCTCTTTACCACTTTTTACTTATTCGCGATTATTGACTTTTTTATTCCGCTCTCATCTACCTATTGACATTTGTCACATGTTGTTGGTGTAATTTGGTGATGACACCTTTTTATTCTTCGTTTATCTGCAAATTAGCCAGGCCCGGAAAGGGTCATTTCCGGCGATCTAGGGAGTATTTTTACTCAAAAAAATTCTGTACGCTCCACGCCAACCTGTGGTGGCGCTCCGCTTAGATAGTGTCGAAAGCGCCCCTACAGACCATTCTCGCCCCCCGACCAATACCCCTACAGTAGCTCCGCCACTGCTAACGTACACCTGATTTATGGTCTAAATACGCCTATGAATACACCATTCGACGCCTAAATTTAGCCTTTACCCCCAGACCCCTTACATGGTTATATACTATAGCACATAATTATCACCCCCCCCCACCCCGCCTACCTCTGTTTTGAAATAAAAACGAAAAATAAATTTTTCGTATATAAAAGAATGGCGAGTCGATTAGGCTATATTCATTACCTGGAAAAATATGGAAATGATGTAGGCTATTTGTAACAACATAAAAGGAGTATGTGAAAAGGGTTAGGCTTGATTTTATACTGAATGATAACTGTTTAGATTTGTTATCGACTCTGGCAACCTTTTAATGCGTTGGTTCAAGTTCATTTTTAACGTGGAAACCAAAGTGCCTCGTATAGTTTTTTTGTGTGAGTTATACAATCTGTTGTGAACATTCCAGTCGTAGAGTATTGAAGTGCTGAACATATTTACCACCATCAGTTAAGTTTCTCTGATCTGTTAGTGCATTAAGGCAATGCAAAACTCTCAAGCAATATGAAAACATTTAGTATGGAGTTGTGCATTGGGCAAATATGAACAACAAATCTTTTTGTGACGGATTTTGGTTCAGAGGTTGTTCAAATTAATGATAGATAACCCGAAAAAATACACAACAACACTACACCAAAGTATATACATATCTGATAAACATACGTAGAGAGAAAAAGAATATTTGCAACTTACCTCAAGTTCCCAAAATTGTCACCTTCCAATACCAGCATGATTGTGACGTCAGAGATTGACTTGTGTAGACAGCCTAAATTATTTCAAGGTCTTCTCTCGTTGGGTCCTATTTCCAATTGAAACAAAGAAAACCTTCCTATATCCTGCAGTGTGGCGATATATTTCTGAGCATTTACTAACGTGAATGCCACTAAACTAAAATATATAGTAATATGACTTTATAACCGTGCCGCGTAGAGAAGTCAAGCACAGTTTATTTAACTACATGCAGTGAACAGAATTTTCGGTACTTAAAACCGGTAAGTAATCAATACAATACAGGTTTCGTTCGCATTTACCTCAAGTTATTTACTCATAAAGATGTGAATGAGTCAACTTTACCCATAAAGAATGGATCGAAACAACACAAGTTTTAATCAGTGTGAGGAATTTGGAATGGCAAAAATCTTCTTTCGAGTGTTTTTGAGGTCTTACTATAACACCTGTACGTTTGGCAAATAGGCGTGTGTACCGAGCGTCTCTATGGGATATATGGAACGCCAAGTGGATACGTGACGTCACAATCATGTTCCTACCGTTGGAGAGTGGCGGGTTGAGGTTATTTTCGAAGGCCATTAGCCTCTAAACCTACGGTAATTCATATGAGAATATGTTTTGGTGAAATATTGCATTACATTATCTCGGGCGGGGGGGGGGGGGGTTGCGATAAGGGACTACCATTTTTGTCCAAAGAGCGATGCCATAGTGTCACCAAAAGATAAAAGTTTCAATTCGTGTTCATATTTCCCCCGAGTGAAATTAACCATACTTCAGAAACAACTGAGGTTCGAGACCAGTACCAGTAACAGCGGTCTCGATACCTACAACACTGTCAGTGACAAATCGCCCGACGCCCTCTATCGGCCTCTCAAGTGACGTCGAGAGCTAGGTCGAGCTCCGAGCGGGGGGGGGGGGTGTGGGCTAGGGGAATGAGGAATATGTCACCGGTCCCACTTCTTGAAGTCTTCTGTTTTCATGCCGTATACATGAAAATAAGATATCTTATTTTTCATCCCATATTTTCCGGCCTTCCCCCCTAATTGACCCCTCCCATCACACCTTGTCGGGCTTGACTCCACCCATGAAATTCAAAAAAAAGATGTCACTGACCAATATATTAACATTTCATTCATTTTATTTCAAGTCATTATATATCTAACAAACATGTAACAGTATAGCAGAATATCAGCAGTGATATTAGTGAAATTATTATATAGGCTATGTGTATAAATCAGATTTAAAGGTGAAGAGTATTGTGCCCATAGTTAAGCCTGCTTCAAATTGCTAGAATTTTCCTAAAGAACCTTTTTTTTACTCTCTTTAAAGACGTCACAAACCCAATCATCCATGTTAGCTTATAGAAGAGAGATCTATGTTCTGACCACCCCCCCCCCCCTCCCTCCCAAACATCTCAATATTCACGGATTTCCCCCTTGATGCTAATACAGTAAATGGATATATTTGACGTTAATTGTCGTTATGTTTGAGATAAGTTATATATTAAGCACATATAAACACAAGTAACTGTGATTTGCCCTTCAGGCGTTCCATAGTTTTAAGTATAACACACTGATGTCATATTTTGTATGTTATACTTGAGTGGTTTATAATGACAAAACTAGTTTTATCTCTTTTATCAGTTTAAAAAAACAAATTACGTTTAACTAATGTATTTGCTAGGCTTGGATGAGTACGGTAACCAGTCAAAGGTAACACCATATAAGCGAGCTTAAATTAAACTACACAAATTAGATTGGTAATTCAGCTAATATGAAAGAGACCTTCAGATATCGTCTGAGCATTGTAGCCTATACTCAGCGATGTACCTTCATCCAAGGGCGTAGGAAGCGGGGGTCTGGGGGGGGCGACACCTGAAAACACGGGGGCGGAAGTATACTTTGTCCGTTACTTAGTATTACAATTAGGCATTCGTATCGGGAAGTTTTATGAAAAGTCTTAAAAAAAAGGCATTGAAGACTCGCCCCAAACCGCGTGCCGCGCTCTGAAAAGTTAACTTTCCGTTATTTGCAAGTGAAGTTTTCTGCTTATCGCTACAAAGTGCAGACAGTAATGCAACGTGATACCTTGTTATCTTTATCTGGACCTGAGATGTCCATCGCTTGTACACTGTCGTGTGTGTATTGACCATAGCTGTATGTATTGACTGTACACTAGTGTCTAATTACCGAAGGTAGCAAGCCCCAGACGTCTGACTTGCAGATGGATTGTCGACTCTAGCGATATCCTAAGGAATAAACAACTGAATATAAATATTTGTTTTATGTGTTTAAACACCTTTCCGCTGTTTCTACTCTTTAACCTGTTTAAGAACTTTCACCCCCACCCCTTCCCTCTTATCAACAGATCATGTTCAGTTATTTCGGACGTTAAATACAATTGATTGTACTGCCTGTATTCTTACATTGTGGTTATCTGAATCCATTGTTGTAGTTTTTTCTCCCACTGAAATGATGGCTTCTCCTCGGGGGTTTTTTTTTTTTTTTTTGATCTGCGTTTTGCTCTTCTTTACAAGTTCCTTTATCCTCGACTAATTATACAGATGTTGAACACGTTCTCTTCTTTCCTTTAACATATCTTCACATTTTCCCCAAGCAAACAGGGTTCTGTTTCCTCGGGTAGTTCTGTGACAAATAGAGGGCGCTGATCAATGTCTACAGTTGTTGCTGCCTCCTTTAAAGACTTTGCTGCCCTCTTTCTTTCCTGGTGAGTAAAACACATTGTCAAAATAAATCCATTAAATTTCGTCTAAAGGCCCACAGCCAACTGCCTACTGATACAATCTATAAACATAAGTTATCCAAATTAATGTGCCTTGGAATGATTAATCGACATTTCCCAAATGAACTAAATGTAAGCATAACTAATTTGACAAAATGCTTGATGCAACATCTAATAAATATATTGAGAAGACCCAATTTAAACTCCTTTCTGATTAGTTTAATATTATGGTAAACCAGGCTCGTTTATGAAGCTTACCTTTCTCTCCTCTCTATTTTAATCAAAATTTCGTTTATTCAGCCAATTTGGAGGCCACCGCAATATCAACGACCCAACATCATATGTATTACGCACATATATATATGTAATGACCAAAACACAGGTTCATGTTGCTATCGTGTTTATTCGGTGGACAACAAACAACAATAAGAAATAAAACCCTGCAAAGACAAAACAAATGGATCATAAATACAAGATTAAGGTAATTACTTATCATGGATAATTAATGTAAATTAAATGTGCACTGAGAAACAATACATGAGTGACGAAGAGTCATAAATATTGAGTATTGTTCTTACTTAATTGAATATTGTTTCATTGTTCTCAGATGTTGGTCATAGCCAAGGGCGGCGGAAGCACTTTTAATCTGGGGGGGCACCGACATCAAAGGGCACTTTGCAGAAATTCGATTGGACTGATGCAGCCTTATATTTAGTACCCTTTATAACTCTTATTGTATTATCTTATTTGCTTATACACATCACTCCATCAATGCCCCCCCCCCCCCCCTCAAGGAAAATATGCTTACTAGCACTGCAATATCCAATGTGCAAATTGGAAAACAAGGAACAAGTTTTCTTTTGAGACAAAATGAGGTGAAATCATGCTAGTTGCTAATGTAGGAATCTTCCGAATTAGAGTTTATTCCTTGTTAATATCTTATCCAATTTTTTCCATTCGAAATAGCTTTGAGTTTGACCCATAGAAATTCATTAAAAGTCAGGGGCGTAGCCAGGATTTGCAAAGTTATATGCACGACTATCTGAGCGGAGCGCCACCATCGGTTGGCGCGGAGCGTACAAGAAAATTTTTGGTTTTACAAACCCCTCAGATGGCCGGAAACGGCCCTTCCCGAGTGTTCATTCTGGTTCCCTGGCCTCTTGCTAACTTGAGACACCTCAATTTTTATGTAGAAAAAGGGCACATTTTTAACCTGAGGAAAAGTGGGGGGGCAAGTGCCCCCTGTGCCCCCCCGGTTCCGCCGCCCTTGGTCATAGCAAAGCACTAAATGAAACCAACAATCTCAATTACTTCAACAAAAAGAATTAAAACAAATCACTTTAGGAAATAAAAAGAATAATATATCAGGTGACATGTCATGTGACCAACTTCATGTTAACAATTGGGTTGCTAAGGAGATTATAGATCTCTCAGGTCTGATATTACATTTTAATACTAATTTACACCTTCACCCATCTCCAGGAAACATGGTTATTACAAAGTTTGATCATCCATCACTGATTATGATAATAACGAAAGGGATAAGTATAAGCTTAATAGTATACAACTTAGCAAACACATAACGGTCGACGTAGTGCACATTGTTACAAAGATATAACTTCAAGGCCAAGGCCCCACAACACACGTGCGTTAGGACAGCACGGTGGTGAATGGCGATCTACGGTGACAGGCAAGTTACTTAAGTTACTTAATTGACAGCAATTTCGAAATCAAATACACTCTTCATCACTCTGCAATTAAATCCTAACACACAATCACGAATGAAAGCTTACCCTGAATATAATATGTTCTTGTCATGCAAAAGAATGGCTCCGTAAAAAGGATGATTAGACCATTCACAAAAAGTAGTTGTTGTTGTAGCAAATGATTCTCATAAAAAGTAGTAAAGTAAAATAGATGGCGCTCGTCACCTTTTGCCAAGTCCATCGATAAGGGTTACCACTGTTACATATATATATATTCCATCCTCACCTTTTGCTTCTTTCTTCTGGCAAGATGTCTCGATCTCTTTTTATTAACAGCTTCCTCTCTTTTTTCGCCAAACTTCTTTTCTTTGCTTTGATTGGCTGCTATTGTGACGTGTGTGTTCTCTCTCTTGCTTTGATTGGCTGTTACATTGCTATCTTTGGATTCAAAGATCTTCAGTGCTTTCTTTATTTCGTCTTCGATCTTATTGCACAATCGTTCTTCCTCACCGACATCTCCGTCAACTTTCTGCAATCAACATGCACGGAAAACAATTTTACACATCAGCTCATTAATAGGAAGATACATATATGATTCTAGCTAATGCTTAGTCATTTACGATCAGGATTTTGTCCGAAGAGAATGTAGCCCGTCAATTATTTCTGTAACCACGAGGAGTGGGATAGCGGAAACTGAGGTTCTGGCTATGTCTTGGCTTTAAATGATTTACAAGCGACTCCTCCATAGCTCCACCTATCCCCAGTACGTCTCTCTCTCCCTACACCCACACCCACACACAGGATGGGCAACCTCTATGCTCCCCAAAACGACCAAAACAAAATAAAAGCACAACCGTTTCATGGATCTTACAGACAAACTTTGAAGCTACATGACATTTTCGGTCTGACGTACCCTGACGTTTTGTTCGCATGCCCTTTTCTTCAATTCTCCTTGTTTCCGTCCATCTCTAATGATTTTCTTGATATTAACTTCCTGTCGCACAGAGTTATGAACAAATCGCTGAGACGAAACTTTATAATTTTCTGATTTGTTTGTTTCAGCAGTCATTTCTGCTCTGGTAGGGCTGTTGGTTTGATGGCATGTAGTTGATTGCTCTCCAGTGGCAAATCTTAATGCTTCTTGGCTGGAGGCGTCTGTATTTTGGATGTCTGCATGATGCGGGAGAGCAACGGTCAAGTTGATGGTCTCAAGATGGTCAGCAGATAGAGCTCTCACCACGTTTTGTCTGAATTTCTTGGTGTTATTCAGAGTTTTCTTGTAAAATACTTGAACCTGCCATTGAAGTTGTGTCGGTAGTGCTGGTGTCGTTGCTACTCGATATCTTCGAGGTTTGTGTGATTGATTCTGGATTAAGAAAGAACATTTAAAAACTTATATTTCCTTAGGGAAACTGAACAACTGGGTATTTAAAAACTAAACTTGATAAGAATATGATGAGTTTTCTACCTATAGGATATTCTTAAAGTATACTCCTTGGTCTAGGAGAGTTCATTGCTTGTACCGTTACCTGGTAAGGAGATGTGTAGAATTCTCGCCGTTTTGTTTCTGATATTTCGTTGTTCTGGCTTTCTGTTGATGACCAATTTTCCTTGTTTCTTTATTTTTCTTGTCCCTTTGTTGTTTATTTGTAATATTTCCTGGTGTCTTCTTTTTGAAATATGTTCGGTTTCGTGTACCACCTCCTTTCTTAGGTGTTTGTACCTGTTTTAAAGCAATTAAAATGGGTTATAAAGCACATAATTATGTAATATCTAAATGATTAAAGTAAACATCGTGACAATGATTCTTTTAAAAAATAAGTCTTCCGGATGTTGAAGTACAGCCATTGGTGAGATACTGTCCACCGTAGGACTATGTTTTTATTTAATGAAATGGTACTAACAATAGAGTAAACATCTATCCTTAGAACTGAATGATTAATTTGTAATTAAATCTGTATATTTATATGACACGATTAACAGAATGAAGAAGCACCGGAGTGGCTTTAATATCCGCTGGGATTTACCTCGGGGTTGTTACCGACCTCTTCGGCAGGAGTTTTAGCCTTCATGGTTGATATAACCACGATGTCGGCTTCCACCCAATCTTTGGCAGTCGCTTCAACCTTGGTGGTGGAGTTCAACTCCGATTCGAACTCGGATTCGGTATCAACCTCTTCGTAGGTAGTCGTTTCAACTTTGGTAGCGAACTTCAACCCGGTTTCGGTGTCAACCACTTCGTCGGTAGTCGTTTCAACCTCGGTAGCGCACTTCAACTCGGTTTCAGTGTCAACCACTTCGTCGGTAGCCGTTTCAACTTCGGTAGCGCACTTTCGGTGTCAACCTCTTCGTTGGTAGTCGTTTCAACCTCGGTAGCGCACTTCGACTCGGTTTCGGTGTCAACCTCTTCGTTGGTAGTCGTTTCAACCTCGGTAGTGCACTTCAACTCGGTTTCGGTGTCAACCACTTTATTGGTAGTCGTTTCAACCTCGGTAGTCCACTTCAACTCGGTTTCTATGTCTGCAACTGCAATTGTCTCAACCTCCGCGTCAGTGTTAACATTCGTGGTTTTCTCTACCGCTGTGGTAGAATCTGTTTCGATGGTCTCGTCATTCTTGGAGGTCCCGATGACTTTATGAATATTTTCTGCTAACACCATCAAGTCAGCAGCTGTCATATGAACAAGAAATAGTAGCTTTTGTGTCTCAAAATAATATACACTTAGGTTAAAATTAGTGAACTGTTTGATAGTTAAATGCATGAAGGGATCCGGAGGAAAGCGCATAAAACGCATATAGCCTACATACAAACAAATAAGCACAAACACATTACATATTGTCTAAACTATTCTGTAATTTTTTGTATTGACCAATAAGACTAACAGATATGGAAGAGTGAAATTATAACTAAATAGCATAAACTTTATACTGTTATTTATCAACCAAAACCTTATACCAGCTAACTTTATATTCGTTATCACGCCCGTACCGTACACGTGGTGTTGAGGGCCAAATTCACCCAACCAACAGTTCTCTAGTTATGTTCATTGCATACGGACCCATAATACATTACTGAAATTATTGAAAGTCAAAATCCTAAAGACATGAGATCTAAAAATAACCGATGTGTAAATGCAACTTGAAACGTCCGGGAAGTGTCTTTTCCGACGATCTAGGAGTATTTTTTGGCCAAAAAAAAAAATCGTGATACGCTCCGCGTTAACTGATGGTGGCGCTCCACTTAGATAGTATCAAGTAATGAGATACACCTACATGACCTACTGATCCCCCCCCCCCCCCCCGCTTGTGAACATTTCTGCGGACGCCCTTGCTTGGACCTCCTGATAGTGGGCCCCTTTGGGCCAGGAGCTGGGGGCCCCAGGCTCATAGTTTCGCCACTGCCTGTACGGGGAGTTCCAAAAATGACAATGTTAGCGCATCTTTCTTTTCTCCAAGCTGTTTCTTATCAAGGCCAGATTTCTTGCAAAACGATCGTGATTTCTGCTTCCTCCCAGCCTTTAAACGTTGGGCACTTTTTCGAGCCTCAATTTCATCAAGATATCGTTTGCAGTCTCACAGCCCGATCGCTAGATCGTCTCGTCATTATCCGCTGCCTTGCATTTTGTTTACCTGGACGAGGGGTTCCTGAAACATATAAACGTTTGTACTTAAATATAGCATATACATCCATGTTTATGCATGTGTTATAGTCAAGAAGATTTCAAGACCCAGTTGACCACATGGTCGGAAAGATTTGTATATAGTGGCCCTGATGTTTTCCAGTGTCCTTTTGTTTTTATTTATTGAAATCAACATTCAATTCTAAACACATCATCCAACCATGTTTTCTTCAAAGTACAATACACTTTGAACGTAGCCAAAGGCGCAGCTTTTATCCTTGTAATTCTGGATTATTCATTAATTTAGCTACTAGTATACGACCAAGTTTGGAATTGTTTTCTATACTGTATAGTGTCATATCCCGCTTCCCAGAGCACTCCTATTGTCAGTACGAGCAGTACCAATATCATGTTTCTATCATATCAAGGTTAGGAACTGTTTGTACTGTCAATACCAGTGCTTTGAAGCACGACATCTGAGAACAGTTTAGAGAGGTATTAGCGTTAGGAAATTATCCCAACTGGTTGTATATACTGTACTTTAAAAAGTAATTTCTAACTAGTATAAGATTTAAGGTATCTTTTTTATTTCGTACTATGTCATGTACAACGCAACGCAAGAACGTTAAGGAACACAGGGAATTCGCCACCTATGGCCATATTGTAACCAGCACACCTCGGAGATCCGGCGCCTAACAGTCTTGAAAATGAACTACATGATCTTACCTTTTCGACCTTTCCAAGGCAATATCCCAAAGATCCAAATTAATATGAAAGCAACGATGAAAATAACATCACCAGCAGCCATTTAATAATCACCGTGTAAAATATTTTCTTCAGATAGTTCGCTATACGTGCACAATAAGTAAACGTATCAGTAAGTATGATGTGTGTTTTTACTGTACTGTACATGTATCCTTACAATTTCGTTGCACAGTGATACAGGGCCGTCTTAACGCATGGGCCCACTGGGCCCTGGCCCAGGGCCCCGCGATGTCAGGGGCCCCGCAACCGTAGTAACCCTGTCTTAATCTGGGAGGAAAACTTATTGAATAAACCATAATGCCTGATTGAACTCGATACTTGTGACGAGAGTTGGTGAAACACTTGAGAGTTTGACATTAAATATTCGAATCTGAGTTGGCAACCCTGGAATATACAATGCCCCGAAGGCTCACACAGAGAAACTGTTACTCCGTAACTATAAGAAAGAGGAAATTGCCTCAGCCACGAAAATTTGAAAACCGTGGGCAATACCTCACTACCAAACCTAAACAAAAGGAACCACCACTTGTGTTCAAGCTCACTTATATACACCCCATATCAAAACCACGCATTTGAAAAAAAAAAACACTTTTGAAATATTGGCACTTAATCTCGCAACACGCAGAATTATTCAAACTGTTTCCAAAAGGACCGATTCTAGCCTACAAAATGGCCCAAAATCTCAAAGATTTACTTGTTAACTCAAGGTTTCGTACTAACGAAGAATCAGCTGGCTCTCAAGATTCACACGAAGCTCTTTTAGATGCTCTTATAGCTGCACTATGAGTCCATAAAAGCTCGTGCACAGAAAATAGATGCATTTTGAGAACGAGACGCCCAGGCCGAATATAAAATATTCAAAGGCTATACAACTGATGAAGCTCATATAAAGTTTGAGAGCAGAAACCGGTCTAGTTGGTCAAAAAAAAGAACCTACGCTAGTCTCTCCTACCAAGGACGTAGGAGCCAGGGGCTGGGGGCGCCAGCCCCCAGTGAAAATATGGAAGGGCGGAAGTATCATTCCGCCCCCCCCCCCCGCTTCGCAAGTCTGAAAACCCCTTTTTTCATTTCCAAATGAGAAAAAAAATCTCATTTGGAGCACCAAATTGCATCTAAGGCCAGGTGAAAATGCAAAATTATTTACAAAATGGAGTGGGTGTTGAAGTGTGCTATATTGTACCAAATTGCATCTGAGGCCACCTGGAAATGCAAAAAAATCCAAAGGGGAGGGGGACACCCCCTCCCCCATGCCGCCCATCAGTCTTCAGCCCCCCCCCCACTCAGAAGTACCTTCCTACGCCACAGTCTCCTACCATTAACAGTACACTCAATTCACCTTATAGGTGCAATTATCTTTCACCATGAGGAGCATGCTATCAGTTTATATTCCTCGGGCCCTCCCTTAAAAATACTTCATTTTCTTGGCGACTATGTTGCGTTAGATAGTGTTAAACCGCCAACACCCCCCCCCTTTCAGTTGAAAGACTCAACACAAGGGTGTTACAAATGGTGAGTCCAGTATTGTTAGGGAAGGGATGGAGGGCAACTGGAAGATTACTCTTTTATAATGTATTTCAGCTTTTAGATATATCACGTATGTTATTCAGCTAAAGTTTTATGCTTTATGCGCGGCATAGGGAGGGGTGGTAAATGCAGGCATGTTTATGTTGAGCGGATGTCAGGGATGTCAGTTATTCACCCAACTTTTTTTTCGAACTCACTTGATTGAGGGGCCCCGCTCAATTGCCGGGCCCAGGGCCCGGTGATCTCTTAAGACGGCCCTGCAGTGATAAGTTCTCTGTGACGTAGAAACCTTACTTTGGAAACACTTGATTGGTCCAAAGCCTAGAACGCACAAACTGATCCCCTCTGTTGTTAGTTCTCAGTGACGTAAGATCGAATCAACAGTTAGTAGTAAGTCGAGTCTCGTCTATCCGACATGCTCAGTGATTAACCTCCGCCATGTATCGCGATCTTGTGCAAGGTTTATTGCTTCCTCGAAATTGTTAATGTTAACGTCCTTAAATTGTGACTTTATTTTTATTCTTTTTATTAGCACGTATCGGGCAGAATGACAATATAACTAGGACGCGCTCGTCGTCAACTTACTATGCTTTAGTATACTAACGTCTGTTCTTAGTAGTAGTAGTAAGTTGAGTCTCGTCTATCCGACATGCTCAGTGATTAACCTCCGCCACGTATCACGATCTTGCGCAAGGTTTATTGCTTCTTCGAAATTGTCAATATTAATGTCCTTGAATTGCGACTTTATTTTTCCAAACAATGTAGTCACGGGCCTTCCAACTGGTTTAGCAGTATGTCTCAGTGCTTCTCTTAAAGCAACCTTTGCTGGAGCGTCCTCTTGGAGTCTTGCTACATGACCGAAAAATCTCAATCTTCTATGTGCGACTATCGATGACCAAGGTGTTTGGTTGGTTTCGTTGTAGAGCTCATCATTTGATAACCAATTATTATTACGTCTGTTCTTCGTACACACATATAAAAATGTGAAGCCAGAGCACGCGCCCGCCGGCACTCGCATGCTTTTAATAACATGGCTTTATACTGTGCGTTCGTATACACTTAATGATGATACACACAAGCGCATTTACGCGCGCCTATTCGTTTGCTTTGCTGATAGTTTAAATTTCGTGAAACTGCCTTGCCGTATGTCAAATATCGCGATCAAAACTGAATGTAAAGAAAGAAATTATGAAAATCCTACCAAATATCACAATTAATTTGCAGTAACAATGTCAATTATCTGTCATACGAAGTAAGAAAGTATAGCGTATTCCTTAAATATGTTTATAAAAAAGTACAAAAGCAGGCGCGTATCCAGGGGGGTGTTGGGGCGCGCCCCTCCCCCCGGGAAAGAAAAAGAGGAGAGCAAAAAAAAGGGAAGAAAAACGGGAAAAAAAGGGGGGGGGAGGGAGAGGAGCAAGGAGAGGAAGGAAGGGTAAAGAAGAAAGAGAGAAAAAGGAGAAAAGGACGCACCCATGACTTCTTGAGATTGTTCCCATCTGCATGAAAATGCGCGCCCACAACTCTACGCCCCACCCCTCTAATCGCTTCCCGATGAGTTACGAAACTCAATGACCTTCGCCCGTAGTACCAAGACCTTGTGGGCCGTGACGTAGAATCACCTACAAAAAGCAATGATCCACAGGAGATGCGATGAGGTCGAACATGATGTGTGACTGGTGACAATCTTCAAAAAGGTTATGGATGGGGGAAAAAAAAACTTATTGGGAAATTCTTGGTTCTCCGGCAAAAGTGGACATCTGGTTGGTCATTTCAAGACCGAGAAGTGTCATTTCCGGTGATCTGGGGGGGGTATCAAAACCAGAAATTTTCTTATACGCTGCGCGCCAACCGATGGTGGCGCTCCGCTTAGATAGTAATTGGCGCCTTCCGGGTTAGAAAATCCTGGATACGCCCCTGCTATTAATTTATGTGTTGAATGAAAAACAACCATGGTTTATTATGTGAATGATTCGGTCTTGTATAAGCCAAACTTTCAGTGGTTAATAGTTTTCGTTTATCTTTCATTTACAGAAACTATGGTACAAACTTTGAAGAATACAATATAAATACATATATTCAACAACAAACATTAAAAAATTATGTAATATTCTTAGACACATAATACAATTTTACTCAGAGCTGCCACACACCATACCATAAAAATCGTCATCTTATTTTTCTCTGAAATATGATATTTGAACATTATTAATTAGTTGTTCACACAGAGATAGGACAGGCAGATCACACTTGAAGAGACAAAGAAAATTAACAAAATAAGAAAATTAGAGTAAATGAATGTACCCCGTAGTTTGTACTACGGTTAAAATATAAACAGCTTATTAAAGCAAAAAAAATTTAAAAATTTCTGGCATTTTCAAATAAAATAGGCAAGTTTGTTGTTAAGAAACTCCTTATTCTTTTCTTAGTTATTAAGAACCAGACGATCTTATCGAAACATCTCCACTTAACATCAAAAAACCTTAACTAGAGATACCATGTTTTTGTCCATGTATATTTATAATTTTTATAGCAAAATTTGATTTTTACAAAATGGAAAGACATCTAGCTGGGAATTTTTTTTTAAACTGTACAAAATTTGGAAAAGCACACAAGATATATTTTTGGCTAGATTTGATTATTTCAGTCAGTTTTCTGTACATCACAGCCTTTGCATAATGATATGTCTCAAACGGAAATTTCTTGTAAATAATTTTCGAATTTTACCGGTTTGATCGTCGCAATGAAGCAACTTTCAACCGGAAACTTATTTTCACCAGCACTCCTACTTGCAGTGATCTTTAATTAACCACTGCCATTGAGTTGATTTTTGTAAGCAGGAGAGAACTGCTGCATAAAACTAAAAATAAGTTTCCCCTGTATCTCAATCCAAATGTTATATAAAGCACCACCTAAATCCACCCCCCCCATTCCCCTCCCATTTCTGCGACTCCTCTTCTCCGACCCCAGTGAACGAACGTGGATGCAATCCGAAGGAACAAAGACGAACGAGATCGCGCAGGAATGTGGTGCTTCCGTTTGCAGTTAGTTTCTTAATCGATAACGACAAATATAGAAACATTTTCTTTAATTCATAAAACATTTCACCGATGACTGGTGACCCTCTCACCGAACTTATTTTAGTACTGCTCATGTTTCCTTTTTATTTTTCATGATTTCATAATTTTCATAATTCGTTTAAAGTGATACAAAACTTTTTTTTGCTTCACATTCTATTTCAATGAGATCGAACCCAAGTACCAGTATTCGCTACACATTCCCTCTCTTCTTTGTCTTCATGAGCTTGGTTTTCCTCTTCTTTCCATTCGAATATAAATCGCTTAACGTGGTTATCGTCAGAGAGTCCTTAAAGTCCTCCAAGGAGATGTCTTGCCACGCGAAAAACTCGACTTCCCTCGAAGGATCCAGGAAGATGAACCCATTGTCTGAGAATCTTCCAAGGCTTAAGTTGGTGTCGTCCAGGGTCAGAGGTAGCTCTGTGACCTCCAACCAGGTGAAGGGGGCGATGGACGAGGTCTGGAGTTGAATACTGAAGGTATTCTTCGTTTTCTGTGTTACATTCTTTACCTGTGAGTTACCATTATCATCATAAAAAGAAAGAAGAACAATACGCTATTGTTAAAGAGGTTCTATGCTTTAGAGTATTAATGCAGAGATGACAGAATCCATTTCATATCTAACATTTTTTAAAAAGTGACCTCCAACCAAGTGAAGGGGGCAATGGCCGAGGTCTGGAGTTGGATACTGAAGGTATCCTTTGTTTTCTGTGTTACATTCTTTACCTGTGAGTTACCATTATCATAAAAAAAGGAAAGAAGAATAATAGGCTATTTTACCATGGTTATATGCTTTTACAATATTAATGCAGACATGACAGAATCCATTTCATATCTAACATTTTTAAAAAAGTTTCTGGAGGGACAAGGGGGGGGGGTGGATAGATGGATGGATTCATGTACCTTGTCAGGTTAAGTATCATCTTGATAACCTCTATTGGACCCAACCGTTTTTTTCATAATTTATCAATTTTTTTTTCTTTTTTGGGGGATTATATATCAAGACTTTAAAATGGGACACAGAATCCAACCATCATCTCTAACTTCACATTAAAGTGATCTTATGAAGAACAACTCCTCCCAAACAGCAAAGAGAAAACCTTGTTCAGTTTTTGGGGAGATATCCTAGTTTTAGATGGCAGGTCTTGTTTGGGAGTTGTCATTTTTTGTAGAAATTTGTCAAACATTGTACTAGTTACACATGGGCGGGGGAGGTGGATAATGACAATGTCATTTCTTTAATTAAAAGCACCAAACAGTTCCTTTTATATTTAATGTAACCGTCCCCATTCAGTTGCCAATTTGACTAAACCTACTGAGAATTACTCAAAATAAAAAATAGCAATTTAAGTCAAATTAAGATACTAGCCATTATTACTTCTTTACTTCAGATGAATTATGTTGCTTGATTTGTTTCTTTTTGATCTTTGTTAAGCGCTTAAAAACTTTTGTATTATGCTCTACTATATAAATGTTATTTACTATCATAATTATTATTATGCTAAGCACTCTGTGGGCCTGGGGGACACTTTCCCAGAGTATTTATTCACATGTCAAAATTCAAATCAGTCATTTTCAATCTGTTGGAAGTTTTTGTTTCATCCTTCAAAACGAATGTTGACAGGACAAGCAACGCAATGGAAGGATGTCGGAATGAAATAGTCAGGCCTGACCCTAGACGGTGGGTCACGTGGGGGGAAGGGGGGGTTACAGCCACGGGCCCAGAGTCAATAAGGAGGCCCAGGGTATGCCAAGGGATAGATCAGGTCAGTTTTTCAGTGTACCAGAAAAATTTCTCGATGACTGTACCATGACTTTGCAAAGTGTGTAAAATGGATGGTGGGGGAGTGGGGAGCATGGCTACATAATAACCCCCGGGAGCCTGTCCTTGCTCTAGAAGGCCCTGGCAATTGCTTAAATATTCACCCCGTAACAGCTGCTTTGGAGTGAAAAGATAGTGAAAAGAGCTTCTTACTGTGACGTCCGCCTCTTTAAGCCCCACGGCATTCTTGAAAGACGCCAAGAAGAATGGGTTTGTCGGTGAAATGAGTTTCCCGTCTTCGAATATTTCAAAGGTCAGGAAGCAGCCATTGCGATCCTCGCAATTTCCTTCCTTCAGTAGCGTTTTCATGTCGTATTGAAAGACCAGCTGACTTGACGTTGCATTCTGGGAGCGGAATAGAACAAAAATGGAGGTTATAATCAAATTTTTTTCTATACTTTTAAGATAAAAAAAATTGTTGTGTCCTTCCTATTAATATCAAGATCATAAGATTTATTTTCTATTTTTAACCTAAAAAATGTCTTTCATACTATTCTCCTATCAATAAGATTATAACATTTATTCTCTATATTTAATAACATAAAATGTTTCTCCTATTTGGTGACTTTAATATTGCAACTCATACCAAACATGTGGTGTGTTGGCGCTGTATTTCAAATAGTCTTCAAAGAGCAAAAGTCACTTATTTTACTCATTTTGAATTTTTTTTTTCCATAAATCAATTTGCCCATTGTGAATTTATTGATGCAATTTTCTACAAAGTAACAAAATAGTGAAATATGATCCATATTTATCATCATCACATTGCTCATTTTAACATTCTTTGACAAAGGATTTCTGAATTTAAAGACTCATTCATGGAAATCATGACACCAACCTGACCGCCATTAAACCAAAACATTTTTTTTTTCGTTTTTGTCAGAGGTTTTCTAAAAGCATTTTGAGGTTACCCCAGCTGTGTATTCTATGACAGTGTTGCGTGGAATAATATTTTGGGCCCACATCCTAGGTGGGCCCGGCACAACAAGGACCAAAAAATACATATGAATTGCTGAAGTCAATATTTCTTAAGGATGATAACAAGTTGAAAAGAAGTAAAAATATTGGGTATCATCCTTTTCCTGCCTTCAGAGCTTGCGTCACTACCAAGAACCATATACTGATACTAGATATTTTAATTATAATAAAAATTACAAAAGAAGTGTACACGTATGTGCATTGAGACATAAATGCGGTAACTGATAGAAATTCACCCCCCCCCCCCCTCCTGAACGGAGAGTTCACATTCACCCAAGCTCAGACATGGTTTGGATGAGCAATTTTTAATATTGATTCCTCTAGACACCTGGACATGGCTCCATTTCAGGTCCTAAACACTTTAAAAATGGAGAAACTGACTGGGAAATTTTAAAACTTACAAAACAGCAAATAAATTCTTGGTTATGGAACAGGAATCAAGAATCAGTGACCTCTGAATTACAAGTACTGGTATCAACCGACTCAGCCCTCAGTTGGGGGGGCAATCCCTATATAACCGTTTCGATTGCTGGGGAGCGCCAGTCAGAATCCACAGTTAAAACTTGCATGCTCTATAACCAGGGATCACAACCCCAATTTCATTTGGTCCAACCCAGAAAGCCGCACGGAGGGGATCTCTTCTTTTTATATGTAATTATATAAGTAAATCGATTAACAAAAAACTGATTTGATATAAAATTTACGATAATTGCAAAACAAAGAGATTTTCGAGAGAGACATCTCGCAAAGTTATCCAGAGAGGATGCGACCGTGTAGCAGCGTACCTGGGAGTAATCTTTCCGCCAGGACCAATTAAATGACATGTTGGCCCACTTCCTGATCGTCACCTTCATGGTGACGTTGTTGAGATCTCGCGCATCGGTGATGGAGTACACGTAGAGCTGGCCATCCTCCTCTTTGCCCGTTGCTAATATCGGAGCGAAGAAGTCCTTTGCGAAATAATGCAGCATTTTCCAGTTTCCGCCGTATTCTGTAGAAGAGCAAGTCATAGTGGGAGTAGTTAGAGATGCAAATTAAAAAAAATATTTGTATTGAAGGAAGTTCTGAAAAATGTCAATTCATTCAGACACAAATGCATCCACATTCCTTAAAGGCATTGAAGACTCGCCCCAAACTGCGTGCTGCCATCTGAAAAAGTTAACTTTCTGTTGCTTGCAAGTGACGTTTTGTTTGTGTCGCTACAAAATGCAGACAGTAATGTAACGTGGTACCTTGTTATCTTTAGCTGGACCTGAGATGTCCATCGCTGTATCGTTTAAACACTGTACTGTGGATATTGACCGCAGCTGTATGTACTGACTGTACACTAGTGTCTAATTACCGACGGTAGCAAGCTGTGAGTGTGTATTTTCTGGGATCGATGGTGATGTCTAACACTTCTGTTACACCTCATTCGAAACTAGGTCAGATTACCGGCATTAGACGTTTCTTTTTGCGTGAGTCTTCACACCCTTTAAGAACTGTAACTGCAGTCTTTTTGTTAAAGGGATAACTTATCCGAATTATGACGACTAAATATCAAGATTTTATTTCTCCAGCGATGGGAACGAGCTATCTAGATGGGAATTGGCACCAATCTGTTTCTTTCTATTTTTTCTGTAATATCAGTTTTTAGAAATTTCAGAGACTATGTCATCTAAGGAGAAAAATTATCTAATAACCAGAAAGCCAGTTGGCTTTGTGATTCCTTTTGCCATACAATTTGCTCAAAATTCAAAAAATAACTATCTGACTAATGTAGAGCAAGTGAGTTAAATTTTGTCCAAGAATTAAGTGAGAACCAGAAATGGTTTGTAGCTATCCCTTGTGGGCATCAACCATGTCATTCATTTGTATTAAAGATTTTACAGTATAGAATTTTGAAGACCAAAATGTTTCAATATCCGGAAGATTAATCTCCCTTTTCAGATGCTATATAGAGCTCCTTCACAGAACTTAACTGAACTGAATTTGACCAAACTATGTTCACCAAAAGAAAATCATAGCATTGGATGATTAAAAAAATCTTAATGGCTAGTTATCATATTTAAAGTTTTTTAGACTTTGATGCCTGTTGACCTAATGTGACCTTTGACCAATTTCAATAGCATTCTTGCACTCACCAAGCTGGATCTACATATTAAGTATGAAGTTCAAGACAGATATACTTCTTGTGTTACTGTGTGTTTACAAGATTTTCAGACTTTCACTTAAATATTGACTGCAAAAGGCCTTTGACCTCCACCATTTCAATAGGGTTCTTGTACTCAACAAGCTGAATTTACATACCATGTAAGAAGTTCAATAAAGATGTACTTTTTGAGTTATCGTGTTCACAAATTTTTCAAATTTTGACGACCTCTGTTGACCCCAAAATGACCACTGACAACTTCAAAGAAAACAACAGGCTTCTTGTTACCCAATAAGACAGATCCACATACCAAGTATGAAGTAAATCCCCCACAATTAACTTTTTGAGTTACCCTGTTTACCATTAAGTGTCACATACATACACACACACCAACGCACACACACACCTGCACACGCCATCACCATCGCATAGATTCCCTTTACCTCTGGCAAGGTATGAAAAAATTACCTATTGAAGCCCAAGTCGGTGCTTGCCATATATCGTTCAGCTGCCAATAGAGGGCGCCCATGCAGTGCCCCTCGCCACTCTCGATGAGACTCTGCAACCTCCGGTAATGTTCCGTCTCAAATTTGATGCAAAGACCTTGGGATATCTGCAATGGGTTTAATGTTTAACGTGTTATCATATTAATAATTACTCTTGCCTTCAAGACCCCAAATTTTAAGTGAAAATATGCAGTTATTTATACCCCGGCAATCGTTTGAGTGGGATACGGTAGAATGGGGGGGAGGGGTATAGTTTTGGTCAAGAATATCATCAAAAATCTGGCGAACTGTAAATCAAGCAAAGATTGATCAAGCTTATTAAAAACACCTTCCTTCATTATTCCTGCCTGATGATCGTTAAGTGGAGGAGGAAGTCAGTAATATAGGCGTTGGTCCCGGGGAGGGGGAATGTGTGGGGGGCTATAACCACCCCCTATAGAACCCCACACGACAAATTTAAAATTAGTTATTATCAAAACCTTGCATGTAGACTTAATTATAGTCCTAGTTATGGAATGAAATATTTTCCATGAAAAAAAAAATTTTGATCGAGAAGATGAATTTGTCCTTTTAATATTGATATTAAGTATGGAAAGAAAAATTGTTCTGGATCGCCAACATGTTCATGGACGATGAAAAAGAAGGCACATATATTCTTGCTTCTGTTCCTCTACCAAAATCTCCAACCCCCCGGTCACCCCTCCACCACCCACCCACCTTCCACCCCTCCTCTCTGATCTTTGACCAAAGGAACTACAAGGTACAGTAATGTCATGTCATATTACCTGAGTCAGGTATATCATATCGTGGAAAGCTTCCGCAAAATTCTTCCGTTGCGATGTGTTGAAATGCTTCACAATCATATTAAGCATTTGAAGGTTTCCTGGAGATATTGAAAGATGGATAACTAATTGAGAGTTTGTGGGGGGTTGGGGTGGGGTGGGAGGTGGGATAGGAAAGGTTTATCCAGTGAAATGTATTGCAAGGTAGATCTGCAATGAAAAGTTCAACATTCTCAAAAGTTGGACACCAACTTTTGGAATATATTTAGAATAACAGTAAACAGCAACAGTTTGTGCTCATAAGAATAGTGTAATAATATATATTTTTCATATAGACTACTGATTGTCCAAGTATCATAATTTGCCAAAATTTTATAAGAAGAGGGCTCTAAACTTGTTAATTTTTTTATGATCTAACACCCTATAAATGTCCCATTGGTTAACCTACTGTAATGTTTCACTGATGTTGCCAATATTTGCGAAAGTGACTTCCAACTCCCACCTTATCCTCATATTCTGTTCAACATGACATTTGTAACCAAAACCTCTTTTTTAATGCTACCCTTGTTTAATATTCACTTTCCAGTTTTTGTAAATGTTCCAAAAATTTGATATAGATAGTTCCGGTCAACATTTCACTTCACAAATATCATGCTCTTCTCCCAAATTAATTCTGCCAAATTATATGATGTCAAGTAATGTTGCTATATTGTTAGATTAAACCCTTTCAATAATGCTGACAGGATAATAGTTACTCCAAAGGTTCAAATCCACACAATATTTTCATCTCCTACGGACAACACTGACATACCTTCAACTTTACCTTTAAAATGATTTTTTACTTGTCATGATGCTGCAGAAGTTCTCTATTAGTTTCCATCGAGGTCCAAGTCTACTCATAACTTCATATTCTTCTACTCACAGATCACTGCAACTAAAGTTTGTTTAATTTTGCCTCTGTATGTGATCCTTCTGAAGAGTCAATAAACTGGCATTACGGTTACTGCCAAGGTCCCACTCCGTCTATACCTTATGTTCCTGCCAACAGAATGGTCGGTCGACTGACGGAACCAGTCATGAGCTGTCTCAGACAGGACGGTCGGTCGGCTGACGGAACCAGTCATGTGCTGTCGCTAACAGAATGGTCAATCGACTGACAGGACCAGTCAATAGCTGTTTCTAACATAATGTCTGGTCAACTGATGAAACCAGTCATGTACTGCCTCAACAGAATGGTCGATCGACTGACGCAACCAGTCATGTGCTGTCTCTAACAGAATGGTCGGTCGGCTGACGGAACCAGTCATATGCTTTCTCTAACAGAATGGTCGAGCGACTGACATGACCATTCATGTGCTGTTTCTAACAGAATGTCCGGTCAACTGATGGAACCAGTCATGTACTGCCACAACAGAATGGTCGGTTCCTGACGGAACCAGTCATTTGCTGTCTCTTACAGAATCGTCGGTCGACTGACGGAACCAGTCATGTGTTGTCTCTAACAGAATGGTCGATCGACTGACAGGACCAGTCATGTGCTATCTCTTACAGAATGTCTGGTCAACTGACGCAACCAGTCACGTGCTGTCTCATACAGAATGGTCGATCGACTGACAGAACCAGTGAAGTGCAGTCTCTAACAGAATCATCGGTCCACTGATGCAACCAGTCACGTGCTGTCTCTAACAGAATGGTCAGTCGACTGACGGAACCAGTCATGTGCTGTCTGTCACAAACTTACCGTTTTCATGATGCTGTCGATGGTGACTGAAGTTACTACCAAAGTCCCAGTCATCCTGTACGGAAACTTTCTTCAGACTCTCCAGGGACGGCCAAGACTGGAAGCCGTACTCGGATGCGAAACGGGTCTTAGGGAAGCTCCTCAAATCCCAACAGTCGGTGGCATAATCGTAATAGTGTACTTCAGAGAAAGATAAAGTGATAAACTTTAATTTTGCTTTTAGCCAAAAATGAACTGGATAGATTTTTTTTTATCTCCATGCTACAATGACCATTTAGTTGCTTCTAATCATCCATTTTATTTGTTTTATTTTATTTTATTGACCCAGGCCTTGAAAATTTCAGGTTATTAGACTGGCTAAATGCCGGTGGATTTCAAAATGACGTAAATTTACTCGTAAATTATTTTGTTGTAATAGCGACGGTCAATCCAAAACTTGACATGACTTCAAAAATCAGTGTGACATCCTTTACCTGACATAAGCCCCAAATTACTGCTTGTTATCAGCAAATATTATTGACATTCTTAGATAAGCCTCTACAGTTTAAACTGATGAGTGCTGTAATTCATCCAAATACCAGCGAGAACTTGATTTTAGCCAGCAGATTTTTTTGCCACTTCCTTTTCTTTTAGCAAGTGACTTTCAATTGTGAAATTTTTCGGCCTGTTACCATCTACTTCAATACAGAATATTTCTTGACCCACACCATTGATGAAATATGTAAAATTTGCTTGTTTGTGAGATCTTTGAAGTTTCTGTCTAAATTCTATCTTCCCTGGTGTCATCATCTTCATGTTCTAAACGGGCCCATTGCAAGGAATCTTGAGTTGGAGAGGGACCGACAATTTCAGGTGGGGCATCAAAATTTAAGGAGGGGCACCAACCATGCAAAGACGGTCACCGACAATTTCAGGAGGGTAACAACAACTTAAGGAGAGACACCAGCAAATGAATATGGGTCACCAAGAAATTAAGGGGGCCACAAAATATGATTAATTAGGAATGATAAGGAAGTCAAACATACACATACCTTTGAAAAATTTTCAGCCAGTTTACACAAGCTTAACTTTAGTGGCAATAACCAATTATCTTCAAATGTCAATGGTTTGTTTTATATCTCCTTCATAAGTCACCTCCACGGTTTGTTTTTCTTTTCCTTTTTTGGTCAAATGAACAATAACTATCGAGTAATCACCCAATTGTTTTTTTCGCTATATTAATTTCTACCAACAGACATTTTCTCATAGAGTACCTTTTATACAACATGTAGCAAGCAATTCGCAATATTCCAAAATTAAGACATTTCTTCACTAATTCGAGTGAAAAGTGATCACAGTTAACATAATTAACATCATCGTGGTGATAAATTAGTACCAAAGCTCTTTTAAATCTTCCCAGGCATCGAAGGGTTATAAGATGGGACAACAAAAATGTATCAGTGCATGGGCAACTGATATGAGGGTGTTTGAAGTTTGAGCAAGACTGACCATTAGGTAGTGTTGAAGATTTGATAATAACTTGCTTTAACAAACTGTCAAAGACTCGAAACCGTACTTGGTTATCACATACCATCTCCATAATGCGCGTCGTAAGGGTTCCCTGCTATCCATCCCGACGTTTCCGTCTCTTTACCGTTCGATGGGCTGGAGCTGACGAAAGGGATGTTGGTCACGTGAGCATTGACTTCTCGCCCGATCGTATCTATGTAAAGTTTGATGTAGTCTGCTCTGTAAAGTGTGAAATTCCCCGCTGTGCCGTACCTGCAAAAATATACATACAATAAAAGATGTTTTTTCAATTCCACACAAACTTGACTTTACAAACTTTTGTGGCAGAAAAAGAATAGTTTATTTGGCATTGAGCCATTAGCTGATAACATGGTTAGCATTCTTAAGCAGTGACCCTTCAAATTAATCAGGGATATTGAAGAAGAATAGTTCGAAAATAGCTCGAAAAATGTCGTGGAGAAGGGGGGGGGGGGGAGACGGACTTCCTGAAAGAGGTTGGGGTTGGATGGATTATGTCATGTGGTTTATTGTTTCTAGCATATTTGTAGCCAGTTTTGAAGCACCTGATTGGCCAGCCATCGTCTGCTCTCGATAAAGGCTTATGTTAGCAAGCATGTTGGACTGAAAGGAAAGACTTGACCCTGACTCTAGAATATACATAAAATATACAGAGAGTATATACACCATTATTCAATATGTACACATAATATTGCATAACATTGCATAAAAAAACATAACATAGCATATCATACCCTAGCCTTACCTAATTTAACCTAACATAACCTAACCTAATATTTCATAACATTACATAACATTGCATAACAAAAAATAGCATAGCATAGCATATCATACCTAGCCTTACCTTATTTAACCTAACATAACATTACATAACACAACATTATTTAACATAAGATAACACAACATTGAATATAAAATAACATGTTACATGACACTACACAACATTACATAACATAACACAATTTTACATATCATAACACAATACAACACTACACAATACTACAGAACACTACATACTATAACATAAAATAAAGACGCACACACTATTATCAACTGCTTTACTTTCCTCTGTGTTTGCGCCATTAAATGCTGTTACCGTACACAAACATATACCAAAACTTAAAACCTAAAATCAGACACATAAGTTATAGTATTGGACAAAAATACGTTAACGATGGCATATATCCTAACAATTCAAATTTAACTATTTTTAAAAGCATGGATAATTCAAGTGTTTTGACTGCACAGCGTCTGAAGAAATAAAACTCACCAGTTTTGCCTCAACGCTGCTTCGTTCTCATTATTTCCGGCCCATATTAACAGCGACGGATGATGGCCGATGCGTCTCACCTGCAGAAAGAATTATTCGGACATACGCGGATATTTCCGTGATAAAGACTTGGGTCTAAAAAACTTTCTGCATTAATGTAAGCAAATCACTTATCGATAGCATTCTTTATAGAAACAGATGGGGAACTTTAAAATTTAGGTTTGTTGGAATTTCAGAAAAGAATCTGGCAACACAAGGAGTGGATAACATCATCAAGGCAGTTGAAAATAAAATGTCTTTGTTTCTTTCATAATGTCCGATTATTCTATGGAACATATTGTCCTATGGAACATTTTATAGCCTGAATATTCTCCATGACCGAGCAATTTTTTAATCCAGAAGATGAATTTGTCCTTTAATAATAATTAGCAATGACATTCCAAATTGGAAGATTCTAATTTCCCAAATAAGTTGGGATTTTGAAAACAAAAACAAGAAAAACAAAAGCAATGACAGCTATTCGAGTCATAACTGAGAGAAAACACTGACAAGAGTTTGACATGATGAAATGTTCGAAAAGATTCCAGCTGCTACCGTTACAACTGAATTATTTTCAGACCAACAAAACATTTATCGTGGAATATGTGTTGTGCTATGATTCACGGTTGTTTGTACCATTTTAAGGTACTTTTAAAAATCATTGAACCAAGACTTGAGCATAAATTCAGTCCAACAAGTGATAGGAGTTTATTCAAATTGCAGCTCTATTCTAGGCATTGAATTTTGCATACTATACGGTGTGGAACATCTTACCAAAATATCAGAATAACTTTGACAAAAAAAACAAATTGACTAACTTTTCTTCAGTCCCCCCTTCCTTCTCCCCTTGTTCCCCCCACCCCCTCCATAACTCCTCTTCTCATAGCTCTCTTCCACCATTTTTTCTCCACACTTTTCTGTCTTTGTCCTTATTCAGTTTATTCCCTACCCCCTTCCCTTAATCCTCTCTTTGTCCCTCCACTGTTTATCTCCTACCTCTCCTCTTCCCCTGTTGGTTTCTTTCTTTCTTCTCTCCATCCCTTGTCTACTAATCCCCTTACATCTATCTCTTTGTGTTCACAATGCTCATTAACCTGTCTGTATTCTGTGCGTGTTTTTGTACCTTCTGTTACTGTTACTTGTCATTTAGCCTTTGAAGAAGATCCTGCTAGGATCGAAACGTCAGGCCAACTTACTTTTACACAAAAAAACCAAGAATGTATTCCTTTTTACCTGTAGTCTGACCTCTCTTTGAACTGAAGCCAAGAAGTCTTTGTTGGTCGGATACATGGCACAACCAAACATAATATCCTGCCACAAGACTATCCCAAGTTCATCGCATATTTCGTAAAATACATCTTGCTCGTAGACCCCGCCTCCCCAGACCCGTAGGGCATGCATGTTGGCGTCCACCACGGACTGGAGCAGATTTCTCAGATACCCCCGAGTGATCCGTTCCTGGAAGGCGTCGGCCGGGATCCAGTTGGATCCCTTGATGAAGATGGATCTGCCGTTGATCTTGAAGTAAAATGAGTAACCTGGGTGATATAGAGATCAAAATGAGCAGTCTGAATGGATTTATAAAAATATTTTAAAAAATGAAAAATGTCTGTATAGATCAGGGTTTCCCTAACTTTATCCCCCCACGAACCCCCTGTGGATGTCAGGGTTGTCCACGAACCCCCAACTTTTTGAGACACGATCTGAGTATCACATGCACGGTACAGTACTACTATGGCAACGTATGCGTATGGAACGCGAAAAGAGTTTGTCGATAGGTAAGACTTTTGTACATTACTAATTATAGATATATCAGATTTTAGTTTAACAAAAGTACTCTAGTTTTGACTTTCAGAAACGTCCTAGGAACCCCTGGGATGAACTCACGCACCCCCTGGGGGTTCATGCACCCAGTTAGGGAACCCCTGGTACAGATGTTAGATGAAAGTTTACAACCAAAAACAAAAATTGTATGAATCTATTCAAAGGGAATAATTTAGTTATCAAATTTTGTGTAGAAGTTTTAAATGACTCTAAACTCTGCCTCCTATATTAAATACTATGGTTCCCTGTGTAAAAAAAAAAAAAACTGCTATGTACATCTTTCCACTTGAAGAGCTGTTCCACCATTTTAATAATAATAATAATAACAAAAAATTTCTTAATATTGCGCCAAATACCAAAAGGCCTCTAGGCGCTTTACAAAACCTAAAACAAGTGAAAATGATGTTTAGAGAACCATGTTTGTATGGGCTCGAATAACACATCAAGAGCTTATTATTAATTTGTCAAGGTCAACATGGTGGCTAGATATCCTTCATGAGTGTTTTGTTACACATATAGGTGGTGGATTAATAAAAAGGGCTTCTGGTTAGTTGCTATAATTTACAAAGAGAAAGAATTGAAGCAGACTTTTTCATTCTGCTTTAAAGGAGCATTCCAAGCACTTTAATGGTGACTATGTTGAAAATGCTGGAAATAGCGATAGAAAAGTAAATACCTGCACTTGAATTCTTAACCATAGACAAAATCTGTCTTAAGTCATCGTTAAAGAGTGTCGTTAGTAGATTTGCTCACGATTTTGGATGAGAATATTCAAAGGACTACAGATTTTAAAGGGTTTGAAGACTCGCGCCAAAAGAAACGTCTCATGTCGGTAATCTGACCTAGTTTCGAATGAGGTGTAACAGAAGTGTTAGACACCACCATCGATCCCAGATAATACACACACAGCTTGCTACCGTCGGTAATTAGACACTAGTGTACAGTCAGTACTTACAGCTGCGGTCAATACCCACAGCACACTGTGCAAACGATACAGCCATGGACATCTCAGGTCCAGCTAAAGATAACAAGGTGTCAAGTTTCATGACTGTCTGCATTTTGTAGTGACAAGAGAAAAACTTCACTTGCAAGCAACAGAAAGTTAACTTTTTCAGATGGCCGCATGTAGTTTGGGGCGATTCTTCGATGCCTTTAAAGCAGCATTTTGCGTCATTTTCTATGATTTTTCTCAACCTCACTGATTCCACTTTGCCATAACGACATACATAACTAGCTAATCTATTTATATTTTACTTCAAGTGGTGGCATAAAAGTCGAAAAATTTGCAACTTTCAACTTTGTTGTTCTCCAAGATATTTTCCGTTGGGAACCCAATAAACCTCGCCCATAATATGAATATTTAAACACTACGAACGTCATTGACAGATACGTAATATAACACCACGCTTGATTTGTGTACAGTCAATATGGCAGTTGTACCAGGGAGTTGCATAACAACTCCCTCGTACAACCAACGCGAAGTCTTGAATCTATTTTTAGCAACGGCTCATAACTAAACCTGCATCTTTGATTGGTTGAATTCAAACTAGTGGGTTTGGCGGAATTGTATGCGATTAATTTTAACTGTGAAATTTGTCGAGGACACTCTTCTCATTTATCGACATAAATCGTTAATTACTCGCTAATTAACGCTCTTGGCAGGGTGAAACTTGGATGGTATCTTAGATTTCTGTTTTATGATTGATACATGTAAAAAAATCGATGCACATGTTAAAAAAGTGGAAAAAAGCGACCCAACGCAAAATGCTGCTTTAAGGAATGTGAATGCATTTGTCTGAATGAATTGACATTTATCAGAACTTCCTTCAATACAAATATTTTTTTTAATTTTCATCTCTTACTACTCCCACTATGACTTGCTCTTCTACACTTGCAAGCAACGGAAAGTTAACTTTTTCACAGGGCGGCATGCGGTTTGGGGCGAGTCTTCAATGCCTTTAAGTTAACTTGACAAATGGAACTCCCATAACTAGCAATGATAACTTACCGGGACTCTTTGGGATATCCTCTTGGACCAGTTCCACGGCTCTAAAACCGAACTTGATGGACTTATTTGAGAGACTGTCAAACTGAGAGTTCCTGAAGGTAACATTCAGTTGGTAGAGTCTCTGTTTACCGAAACCGTGCGGCCACCAGAGGTTCTCCTGAGGTAAGAGATCCAAAAGAGTCAGAGGTGTTGAATAAATATAGGACGGTAGAACGGCAGAAAGGAATACTTACCAGGTAGAATGCAGAACGTGGACACGAATGTCCTCACTAAGAGTCATACGTGTTGAATAAATATAGGACGGTAGAACAGCAGAAAGGAATACTTGCCACGTAGAATGCAGAATGTGGACACGAATGTCCTCACTATTTGGAATTACACTATAATGACTTTAAATGAACTTTGACCCACCACATAAACAAGAAGCTGTCAGAACTGCAAAACAGGTATGGCCAACTACGAAGGCAATGAAGTGAGATACCTGTGAATATTGCTGTGCTTGACATACGGTGATTTTCGAGCGTAGCCTCACACACAGTCACATGCAAAGACACCCAGGTAATATGATGATTTCGAGCTGGGAATTGCACACACATATCGCACGCACATATGATATGGTTTTTGTCAAGCTTAGCAATACACACAACAAGACACACAAATGGTATGCTTTTCTTGAGCTTGGCATCACATACAAAAGAAACATGCATGATATGGTGTTTTCAAGCTTAGCCTAACTACAGTCACACACAAAAGACACACAGGTGATATGATGTTTTCAAGCTTTGCATTGCACACAGAGACAGTCGCATGATATGGTGTTTTCAAGCTTAGCCTCACATGCAGTCACACACACGCACACAGACATGATACTTCTACAAAAACTTGAATGTCATTAATGGGTTGTTCTGATGCTATCAGTGTTACACTTTGTTTTGGTCACAAAATAAACCACAGATATACACTGTGATGTAGCCGTACAGACTAAGGTGTCACGGCATAGTAGGATTTTAGCATATTTGGATAGCTGTCAAAGTTCACTTGCATATTTACAGGTTGAAGTGTTCCCTTTGGGTTTCTTAAACTGCATTTTATATGCTCATTACATTGCTGTGTAAAACAGTGACAAAACCCACAGCTACCCACCGCAAACACTAATCCAGACTTATGAAAATTCCAGGGGTGGGGGGGGGGGGACAAAATAATAGCTTAGTACCGGATACAACTTGAAAGTTGCAATCTATCCATGGGTCTCGATAATTCATGGAAATTTCACGAAAACATGGAAAATACACAAGTTCTGCACGGGCACTGTCCACTAGCTGTTATGTTGAAACATCCAAGCACAAGAAGGCCCTCTATACAATCTCCCCTGAAACATTTTACACATTTCATGTTTTTTGATTTTGGTCATTCAATGAAATTTATACATTCACTTGATTTATGGTTGGAGAAAAACATTCCTCGGACATTAATACGGTTATGCGAGCCTACATCATGGGCCACAGAAAAAATGTCCACGCATGTCGCTCTTTACCCATCAGTGTGTTAATAGCAGGTTTCCTGCCCTCTGGGAAAGTAACCAGAAGCTAGGTTTCACTGACGGTAGACAACTTTATTCGAAGAGCAAAAGACATATCTAATGGCAACTCGTGTAGTTTAGTTTAGATGGGAGAGTGCATATGTGGACTAGGAGACAGGTAAGCAAGAGAGGAGCAAAGTAAATTTGAAGAATTAATGTGTGAAATATCTCTTCAGTAATAGTTACCTCTGACAGTTTAACTTCATCAAGGAGGATATTGTAGGTGGGTCTGTCTCTCGTCAATTTGATGGGTACATCTTCGACCATTGTGAAGGGACTGGTGACAGAAATTGTTCCAGAGGCCGAAGAATTCGCAGGAAGAGCGCCAACGGAGAAGAACACGGTTACGTTCAGCTTCCACATTGAAAAATCTAGGGATGCAGGTTAAAAGAAAAGTCCAGGTCAAAATTTCTTTTTGATATGTTAAACAGGAACTTAATCCAAGCATTCTAGTGAAGTTTGCATTCATTTTGGTACGAAAGATGGCATCTTTAACTGTCAATATCTCAAAAACGGTACATAGGAATTGAATGCAAATTTTACCAGAATGCTTAGATTATGTTCCTCTTTACAATATCAAAAAGACATTTTAAACTGGACTATTCTTTTAATTGATAAATACAAACTTGTCATTTAAAGTTAAAGGCATAGTTCAAGGTATTACAGTCTCGAAGGAGACCAAGGCCAAGACATCAAATGACTTTACAATGTTTTAAGCCCTGGTCCATGGTAACTGGTCACACACCACACACCCAAGTGTGCACAATTAAAGACAGTTGCTCTTTGGCGCACTTCAGTGCGCCACATCAATATATCCCCTGCAGGACTTAAGCCACAAACCCAAGCACGCATTTATATTTTAAAAGTCATCCGCAAGTTTCCATTTATTCACCTGCATTATGAGAAGCGTTATAGATTAGATGCCATGCCACAGGACACAACAGAACAATCTGGCCGGGACTCGAACCTGCAATTATTAAAATTGCCAGTCCGTTGCCTTTTATGGGCACTTGCTCTGCCTATACAGAGACGCTGAAACTGTTTGCAAGCTAAAGTTATAATATTGTGTAACTATTTGCACTTTTCAATCCTACATTTCCAGCAAAGATAACATTTTGGTCGAATTGCTTTAGAGACAAAACAACAGGATTAATTGTTTTCATTTGATGTATGGCTATTTGTCTGTGTTATCTACACAAATGATAGGCCTAGGAGACCCTCCTTCTGTCCCTACAGCCTTCAAATATGTGTGTATTAAAGAGACATATAATTTCACTCACCCCCATTAGGCAATGGTATGGCCAAGACGTCTGTAATGACTGCTGCATCAAATGCCTGTACGCTCAAGTTTTTCCTGGAAGTAAAAAAAGAGATTGTTACAAAAGATTTCAAAAGGCTTTCTAATAAAATTCATAGAGACGAGAAACACCCACTCTATAACGAGGTAAAGTCACTTTCTTCAACAGACTAGTTATAATTTGAGAAACAGGACAATCATGCCAAAATTTTGAACTGTACCTTTTCAAAATTCTTTCATTTATAGGGCTGCCATATTTATTCAGGGACGTTGTTCCACAAAACTTACTTCAATTCTCTTATTAACTTTTGATTTATTATTTGTACACATTTCTGGCATATTTTCTTGTCATATTTTGTACATATTTCATGCTATTTTAATCTTTACAACTCCTTAACTGTTTTCCATATCCTATTTATAAATTTGTACTTTCATGTATGTATATTGGATTTTAATAAACTTGAATAAACTTCAAACTTCAGAGAGGTCTTCAGTGAATATTCAGTAACATCAAAAACTCTTATTCAATATTACCAAGTTTCTTCCATAGGTTGAATACTTAAAATTATGAAGACCCAATTGATTGCCAAGAAGTGAGTGCATTCTTTTACATTACAGTGTAACATTTAATTTCTGGAAAATATGTGAGAGAAAAGACGTTTAATCAAATATGCATGTATTTGCATAAACACCCAGTTGGGACAATTGTTTCTATACTGCACTTTCATGTCCACATTCAAAGCACTCGTACTGACAGTATTAACAGTACGAACACCATGGTACTATCAGGACTAGAAAACTGTTTGTACTGTCAGTATGTGTGCTTTGAAACATGATATGAGAGGAGAGTATAGCGTGGTATCAACATTAAGGAAAAATAACCCAACTGTATGTGTATAAATTCAAACTTCATGAATATGCAAACACTATAATCAAGACTAACCAAACCCCCTGTGGAGCAAATGCAGGCCCCCAGTCCCAACTGAATGAACACTGTTCCTTCCTCAAGAAGTTCATGTGGCAGATACCATTCTGGACTGCAGGGGGGCAGTCTGGTGGTACGTTGTACGGATATTTATTAAACCGGTCAAGAGCGACCGTCGGTGCTGCAGTGAACGAGATAGAAATATTATTCAGGCCTTTCTGTTGAAGAGGAAGGAGACATTAAAATAAAAAATACAGAGATTGTAAAAAATGGGGCACACTTGTACAACTCCCAGGTTAATAATTAATTATGTTGCTAAGGAATAAAAGTAATGACCACAGTGTTATATCAAAATACAAATTGTGCAGACTTTATTAAACCTAAATACTCTGTATCCTGTAATTACTTTTAAAAGGCACCATACTCAACCAGTAATAGGATTTAAGGAAAGATAAGGGGACCCAAAAACACAATCTGGTCATTAATTTCACCACAATATTAACTATGAAAATGAGTCATAAACTTACTTTAAAGGTTCGTAAACCAAACGATAAAGGATTTACACTCAAAATTAGTTTCGCACAAATACTACTCTGAATTCAATGAAATATTTAATATATTTTGCAATTCATCCAATGAGTCAAATACAAGTCTGCTGACTATAGGTTGAATGAGGGAATTCAAACCAGGCTCTCCAGGTTGAAAAACAACTTCATGGCCAAACTTTCCCTGAAATTAGGCCAACTGACTTGTTTAATGGCCAAATTCAAAACAAATGTAAAATATGCTAAAAGTGCTAAAATGGTCAGGCAATGACCAACTAAGTTTTTCTTTTTTTCTCAAGAGTCCATGTTACATTCTGGAATAGGCTACAATTGTTACAGTTTAATCTTTTCAACAATTTTTTATAGATCCTGTTTTTACAGACGTTCCTTATAAATTTTCACTTGTTCTGAACCACACTTTCATTTATGAATAAAAATAAACAAAATAGGCTTCTTCACTACATCTGCCTGAAACTCATTCCATAGCTAAATTTTAGTCAAAATTCAGCAAAGTTGCATTTTATGACCAAACTTACTTTGTTGGAGGTCTAGGGCAACAAAATTCGGTCAAAATCTGGGTAAATTTGGCCGTGATTTTTGCATGACTTGGTCAAAGAGAAGTTACAACTGAACTCAGACAAATGCAACTTTCGAGTTGATGAAAGGAATATATATATTCTTCTACTAATCTACTAATTTTTGTGGATTGGTGCAGCTAACCAAATCTTGAAATACCTTTCCATGCAGTAGTTGTGAAGATTGCACTATTACTGTATATTGTTTTTAACGTAGCTGGTTGGCATTTCATTCCTGATACTTCATGTTCTATAAACTGATTCATGCAACTAGCAACATACCACACAAACAATTACTCGATGAGACAAGGGTTATTTGTCTCTGAAAACTGTGATTAGGTAACTAAGCCTTGCCAATTCATAACAAAAACTGCTGTCCAGAATGGTATGAGCAAACTAGTCTAAAACATTTGTGTGGATATGCTATGAAAGTGTTGCCAGAGCAAGTGATATTCTGTACAGTAGCTACACTGGTCACTCAGAGACAGTCTGCATCAACCAGTACTCACTCTCATCCACTAGCACCGACCAAAAATTGATACCTTTCCAACCTGCACTTGCCGATTGCCACAACTAGTAATTAAGGGCAAATCGAGGGACGGAATTCTAGGCATTTAACAGGACATTGAAACTGGCAACCAATACTTTAGAGTGTCCTGGCTAAATCTGCGGTTTGTGATCTTAGGTGAAGTTTCTTTCAAAAGCACCAACGTAGAAAAAAAGCCATAATTTGAACGATATGCAATTCTCAGGCATTATAGCTTACCTTAGCCAGAGACTTGATGTCCCATTCGTGTGTGTGAAACATGTTATCAGAACTACCCACGTGAACACCGTTGATGAAAAGCTTTGCTATCGTGTCTAGTCCGGCAACAGACAGGACGACAGAGTTTCTAGTGAAAACCTCGCCGGTCACTGACGGAAAAAAATTAAAGAGTTTGAGAAGCTACTGTTACCGACAGATGTAATAAAAAGTCAAACTCCCAAAATATTCATTAAACATACATATTTTCCTGATATTTTACGAACACAATTGATTACCGTCCGTAAACGTGTCTGCAAAGGATAATATCGGTGAAAAGAAGAAAAGAAAACCCAAGTCTGGTTTCATTATGACAAGTAAACACCTCTAATAGAGGACAGGGGAATAATTTATCCAGTCACACATCACATTCTGCAAAATGATCAAAATTGCTCTACCCAAAGCCCAAAGATTAAAGTAGTTTTTATCCAGGAATCAAAGTATATTTTATGAGATAAGATACTTCAGAGTCTTCGCTACACAAAATTTGAACATTAAATTATTCCCTGGTGTCCAGAGGAGATGTTTCTTGTACCACTTTCTTCGCTTATTATTTCTTACAATTCAACGATGCGAAAGTCAAAGGAGTGACACAGACTCCTACAATTGTCATCTGTCAAATATAACTTTTGCAAAAATATTTTTCTCTTCAATTAATAGCAGCTATCGTAAATTTGTATGGAAAATGATGAATATCATTAATAACGAAAGAAAGCTTGGGTAAGTACTACATACACTAAAAATAACTTTATAACGTCATCTTTACCTTTAGTGATGGAGATATTTACAATGTTCAATGATAAACGAAAAAGGGAACAAAATTAAAGGAAAATCTTGCCCACTTTTGAAGATAACATGCTTTAACAAGTTATTGTCAGGGGCTGTCACTTTACCACCATGTGATGTTATTGAACTATTAGTTGAAACATCTTACTTTACAGTAAGCTTTATTTCCATTCTTATTTCTAAAATGGACATGAACAGTGCCGTTAGGAGGGCATAGAATTGACCGACGGCAATGACTGAAATTTAATCAAGTTAGCTGTTTGTGCCTGCATAATTGTTATTATTATCAAACTAAAGCAGGGCTTTATATGTGTCTAAAATTTCATCTATAATTGTGCACAAAAACAGAGCTAACAACCAGAGCTCTGCTGGTGACCTTTTCTGAAGGCTGACAAATTACATAAATTTGTGTCCTCCTCAAATCTCCACTATTGAAAAAATTGAATAAGATCTAAAATGTTAGTTGACATTTTTAGAATTGTAAACCACAAGCTTCATTATAACACAGGGCCTGCTGATGAATACCCTGCCTTGGTGCTCTTCTTTTGACATACATTAAAAAATGTAAAAAGTTATAAAGTTCTGTAACATAAGAAGTGATATCAACTCTATCATTACATCATTTACAGCATGTCAATTAATCATGTTAATTAATCATGTCTACCCAAATTGAATCTTACGTGAAAAATTTCGATAATATGTCCAATTTTCGTAGGCTATCCAACGGTACTCGACATCCCTAAATCTGTAGTAAGGGTCTCCAATGTTGGCATTGTGCATAAGTGCTGTATGAACTCCACCAGGGACGGCTGCCTCCAAGTCATAACCTATAAAATTAGAGAGAGCCATTAATTGGTCATTAGGGCCTAGGATCATATATATGCTTGTAAGTTGTGGGAGAACATATGAACATATTAAGAGCTGGCGAGTGGGCCTAGGACCACATTCAGTGCTTGCACATGGGCCCTACTATAGAAGCATATTCTGAGCTTGTCAGAGGGGACTTCAGAACAGGCTTCCTCTCTAGGACCGACACCACCCAACTTTGTGAGCACCCCCCCTCCCAAAATATTAATAATAAATAAGTACAATAATTCAAAATAAACTGATACAATTTGTACTCTGGCTATGGGTCTTGCACATTGGTAGGGCACAAACAAATTTTCAACTCCAAAAGAAGAAATTAGCATAGCCTATGTTAACATTCCTTAACAATAACATTAATTAATATTTCTTTTGGAATCTGACTAGCCTAATTAGTAGTGGTTAAAACTGATGAAACAACACCTGCTCCCCTATTTAATTCCTCCCTAATTCATGTTCATAACGGTTAAAATTATGTTATGTTAGAACTTACTGAGACTTATAGGCCTACACCTATCTTATAATATGGCTATAGCATGGGCTTAGAATTAGTAAATAGTAGTAAACTAGGCCTAGGCCTAAGCAGTAGTAGTATATAGTACTAGATGTTAGGTCACTTACTATGATTTGCATTATGAACACGCCATTGGAATGAACCAAAATCAGCATCTAACGGGATAATGAGTGTCTTTTTGCTATCACCGAAAGTTTTAGCATCACAGAGCAAGTTGATGCAAACCAAAATCATTACATACTGCAACATCTTCGTTAATACACTCAAGTCAAGGAATTGGAATTGATTTGGGACCACGGTACAGTGATTGGGACTAGAGTAGACTCTTATGTTATACTACAGTGCAATTCAGACCTAATGTGCGAAATAGTTTCAACAACAACAACAACAGCAACAAAATCACGTGATTCAACCAGGCACGTGCAGAAGTGATTAGCACTTTAGCCGATTTTACTATGAAAATGTCCAGATATTTTGTTTAGGTTGCATAAGCTGCGTCCTTCTTAAGTCAATTTTAATTTATTCATTACAGTATAAATATAAAAATACTTATAAAAAGGAGTAATAAAATATAATATTAAAACGATATTTATTAGGGTTTAGGCCAATACAAAATGTTATAGTTCATAGAAAACTATATGAAATCCGTAACAAGTCATCTAAGTTTTTCGATTGAATAAACATTGCAGCTCTATAGACAAAGGAATTATAAAACAACTGTACTCTGTACTTTGTCAAAATATTAGGATTTCGTAGATTTTGGTTTGCTTGCACGTGAAGACTCCTTGGGGAGGCATATATACACAAGGGAGTGATTCTGATCATCATACCGTTTTGTGGTCATTCTCAAAAAATTACATAAACTCAGCTCTAGCTGAGGCTTTGAGTTTCCTTCAGATATTGGTAATCTAAATGAAGAACATTTCTATCCTTGTCGTTTCGCAAAATAAAGTGATATCAGACTGGCACAAATGAGATACGGGAGAAAAAGTGAAAGATTTCAAAACGCTTCGTTCGCATCCTTATTAAAAATTGACACAAAATATGCTAATCCAGAGACAGTGTAATAGACTTTGCTCATAATATGTGAGAAGAAAGGGTTTGTCTGTCATCTATACATAACCCTAAATAGTTGGGTTTTGAAGTGGGTTCAACATCGACCCCTGTATATAGTGACATTCTGTAATTCTGACGATAGCAGGCCTTCAATCGTGTTGGATATTCATGTTAGCAACACATATTTCCTTTGATATCTTTGGATTGAGTAATAAATTCTTCTCATTGCAAGTAGAACCTACAACATTGCCTGTTCATAATAAGTTGATCCTAGGCTGGTATTTTTTTTTAATTTGCACGACAATGCAGTATCATCAGCATATATTATGACCGTAATAAATTCATTGACTTGATTTCATCTGTATATATATATAGTAATTAGTATAACATATACCTCCCTGTGGCACACCAACTTTTATTTTTGATATTTCCGAAAAACCTTTATCCAGATTGACTTGCCTTGTCCATACATGTAGAAATTGCTCATGCCAGCGAATAAGCCAAGGCTCATTTATTAATAAACGTCAATAGATCTTTTAATTATTGATTTGACAATACTGTGTTGAAAGCACTATAGAAAAATCAGAGACACTTACTTTTGTCAAAACAAGTCATGTGACCGTTTTTTTGTGCGTGTGTGTGACTTGTTGCTGAAGTATACAAAGTGATGGCGCTCTTGCTGTTACTGCTCACTGAGCTGGCAGAGCCACGCGATAAATTTAAATAGACATATGATACAGGGCCTTTTCTGAGAACTCACAAATTGGGGGATTATAAAAAATGGGAAGGTTACATAATCTTTACACCCACGACACGACACACACACAAACTCATTTTGTAGCAGAGAGACTCTAATGGATAAACCAAATGGAAAAGTGGAAATTTCGTGATAAAACATTTCCAAAACTTCAACTTAAAAAGTCAAAATTTGAAGGGAAAATTTGAATTTCAAGAAAAGTCGATAGGCTACATAAAACTGGAAAATTTAAAGGTCCAAATTTCGAGGTAGCGGTGAAAATAAAGTCGAAATTTTGAGATGAAATGTATCGGTATTTGGAATCTCCAGAAGAAAAAGATGAAATTTTGGAACAACACATTTATATTTCAAAAAAAAATAATCCACACTTTAAAATAATAGCCTATAATCGAAATTTTGCAGAAAGTCAAAATTGAAATTTAAGCCCCCTATACCGTTGCATGGGTTTGGTATTACAATGGTCCATGTTTTAGTAGCATGGAATTTGATGGTGAATATGAAGCACATTTTACTGCAACATTACCAATCACTTATTGTGTAATAGTGCACGAGGAGTCAATCTGTAGCTAAGCGAAACTTTTGCTCATTTGTTCCAAGCACCTACTGATTAGGGTAAATAACGCCTTTTTTAAGTGTGAAGTAGGTTTGTAAAACAAGGTATATAACGGTTTTTTAGGCCATGTGTGTTCCTGTAAATTAAAGAATGGCGGCCATTATATTCATATATATTGTAATGCATCGTATATTATATTCATTTGTAGGCCTACCATATACTGGTTTATACTTTGTTTATTGATCGATTCCCAATGTAAAAAAAAATATTGCCCCTTGGACTTAATAAAGGAAATGCGGAAAACTTCAAATCTGGTAAATTTCCTCCATCTGCGGGTTCGCTTAAAAACGGAAGTCCACGGTATTTAATCCCTCAATCAATAAATCAATCAATCAATGCGTACGGTGCGTGCCGTTACAATTAAGGGGGAGGGTGGGGGGCTAATTCCTTCTCGCTGGGTGGGAATTGGGAGGTAGTGAGTGTGTAAAGCACACTGATGTAGATCTTTGTCTTACTAACCTTATAATAGCCCGAGCCTCCCATGGCTACGCCACTGTTCTCAGCTGCCACTGTATGCTTGTTATGCGTACAGTGGTTAAAACCTTGTAGGGATACGCATAAATATAGTTCCTTTGTTCTGTATCGAACATGCACGTATTATAAACTGTGAGTATGTATGTATATGTATATCAGATCCTCCTGCAAGCAGGAACTCGCGAAGAAGCCTCATTGGCTTATCAAATCCGCAAGCTGACCGAAGTCAGTCATCACCATTGCGACAATGCAGTATCATCAGCATATATTATGACCGTAATAAATTCATTGACTTGATTTCATCTGTATATATATATAGTAATTAGTATAACATATACCTCCCTGTGGCACACCAACTTTTATTTTTGATATTTCCGAAAAACCTTTATCCAGATTGACTTGCCTTGTCCATACATGTAGAAATTGCTCATGCCAGCGAATAAGCCAAGGCTCATTTATTAATAAACGTCAATAGATCTTTTAATTATTGATTTGACAATACTGTGTTGAAAGCACTATAGAAAAATCAGAGACACTTACTTTTGTCAAAACAAGTCATGTGACCGTTTTTTTGTGCGTGTGTGTGACTTGTTGCTGAAGTATACAAAGTGATGGCGCTCTTGCTGTTACTGCTCACTGAGCTGGCAGAGCCACGCGATAAATTTAAATAGACATATGATACAGGGCCTTTTCTGAGAACTCACAAATTGGGGGATTATAAAAAATGGGAAGGTTACATAATCTTTACACCCACGACACGACACACACACAAACTCATTTTGTAGCAGAGAGACTCTAATGGATAAACCAAATGGAAAAGTGGAAATTTCGTGATAAAACATTTCCAAAACTTCAACTTAAAAAGTCAAAATTTGAAGGGAAAATTTGAATTTCAAGAAAAGTCGATAGGCTACATAAAACTGGAAAATTTAAAGGTCCAAATTTCGAGGTAGCGGTGAAAATAAAGTCGAAATTTTGAGATGAAATGTATCGGTATTTGGAATCTCCAGAAGAAAAAGATGAAATTTTGGAACAACACATTTATATTTCAAAAAAAAATAATCCACACTTTAAAATAATAGCCTATAATCGAAATTTTGCAGAAAGTCAAAATTGAAATTTAAGCCCCCTATACCGTTGCATGGGTTTGGTATTACAATGGTCCATGTTTTAGTAGCATGGAATTTGATGGTGAATATGAAGCACATTTTACTGCAACATTACCAATCACTTATTGTGTAATAGTGCACGAGGAGTCAATCTGTAGCTAAGCGAAACTTTTGCTCATTTGTTCCAAGCACCTACTGATTAGGGTAAATAACGCCTTTTTTAAGTGTGAAGTAGGTTTGTAAAACAAGGTATATAACGGTTTTTTAGGCCATGTGTGTTCCTGTAAATTAAAGAATGGCGGCCATTATATTCATATATATTGTAATGCATCGTATATTATATTCATTTGTAGGCCTACCATATACTGGTTTATACTTTGTTTATTGATCGATTCCCAATGTAAAAAAAAATATTGCCCCTTGGACTTAATAAAGGAAATGCGGAAAACTTCAAATCTGGTAAATTTCCTCCATCTGCGGGTTCGCTTAAAAACGGAAGTCCACGGTATTTAATCCCTCAATCAATAAATCAATCAATCAATGCGTACGGTGCGTGCCGTTACAATTAAGGGGGAGGGTGGGGGGCTAATTCCTTCTCGCTGGGTGGGAATTGGGAGGTAGTGAGTGTGTAAAGCACACTGATGTAGATCTTTGTCTTACTAACCTTATAATAGCCCGAGCCTCCCATGGCTACGCCACTGTTCTCAGCTGCCACTGTATGCTTGTTATGCGTACAGTGGTTAAAACCTTGTAGGGATACGCATAAATATAGTTCCTTTGTTCTGTATCGAACATGCACGTATTATAAACTGTGAGTATGTATGTATATGTATATCAGATCCTCCTGCAAGCAGGAACTCGCGAAGAAGCCTCATTGGCTTATCAAATCCGCAAGCTGACCGAAGTCAGTCTCTTACATTCATATTTAACGTCCATGATTATGAATTGTTAATTGTCAACAACTCTGTAACTGGACGACATACATTAATCTGGGAGTGACTCGAACCGGGGACCTTATGATTGAAAGGCACCGGCGTTAACCACTGAGCTAACACTCCACGAGTAACTTCAATCCAAGCTTCCTCTTTAAGTGAAGTCAACTGCAGACTTTCTTAGATGAGAAGTGCAATAGGCAACACCAGGCTTGAAACAAAAAAGCCAAAATCACGTTAGCCGCTTACCTTGATTTCTACGTACGAATACCCATTTAGCACATACCGATGCGCTGTTTAGCATAGGTACTGGTTAGCGTGCCTTCTGTGTTTCCCTTGTATAGCAGTCTCATGCGCGTCCACTAAACAATCGTACATACGGAAGCGCGCACATACATGACTCGTAAACGTGTCGCATTGCGTAGGAGCATAGCAAAACTTCAAAACGATACGTCCACATGAAGAATATTGACTTGAAGTCTGATTCATTCATACACAGGTGCATGCATAACTGGGAATGGAACTTGTAACTGAAGTTTTTCTTGCCATGGTAAGCATTACCGTCTATCCTCTTGAAGATTTGTTCGCACGCGTTGTCGTACACTTTAGATATTGTATATGTACAGCGTGAGGTACTAATATATTACACATACATACTAACATAGTAGTACCTGCACTTCGTTGTATTTTCTATACTGTATGCGTTAGGCTATGACGCTTCAGGCTGTCGATCAATTACCAACTTAGGAATGAGCCTAAACCGGCCTAAACACATAGCCTAAGTTAGGTAAATTTGGTATATGAGATAGGCATATATTCGTAAGTGATGAAATACAATATAGCCTAGGCCTACACTATAGTCAGCCCATAGAAATTGATCAATTTCTATGAGTCAGCCTGACTGTTTGGCCTAGCCGTTAGCCTAGGTTATAATACAGTATAGGCTATCCAGGTCAAGAGCAATAAACATTATTTATATAGTATAGTATGCAAGCTTAGTCTAGTAGAGGCTATATAGAGTTAAACGTTCCGTAGTAACTGCCTTGTATAGACATTCGCAACTCACATGGACCAACACTCCCATGTCGTATAGAGTCGATATCAAATCACTGAGTATTCTCCCGTTCCGGCCTCCAAACCTGTCAGAATATGTTCAATTTATTTAAGGAATGGGTCACGCCTGCCCGCCTAGAAAAGCATTGGGCCCCTTAACAGAAGCCTATCTACGCTTCTGCTATGAACAAATAGAATTTCAATGTTTCATTTGAACTCTCATGTTCAATAAGAAATATCAGAAGTACATGTCCATATTCATAGGCGTATAGGAGGCGGGGGGGGGGAGGGGCTGGGGGGCTGCAATGTGTTTTTCAATGGTTAAACTTATAATAGTATTATCATTATTATTGTAACGACTTCCCCAATAATTCTAACCAATATGGAAGGGTAATTACACGGAAAATGATTGTATGTTATTGGCATGTGATATGTTATAACCGATGAATGCTTATATGATATTCACATTAGCATGTTTAACGCGCGCGAAAAATGTTGGTTATATTTTTCGGGCAAGTCGTTACAGCCCCCCCCCCCCCCCAAATCAAATTAGGCTCCTACGCCTATGTCCATATTGAAAAAGTTTGAGACAAAATGTTGAATTTCGGGCTAAAACGGCAACATTTCGAAATGACACATTAATATTGACATAAGATGTTGGAGTTTTTGTAATCAGACGTCGAAATGCCGAAGTAGAACCAACACTTTTGAGATAAACGCCAGTATTGTAAGATAAAGCATTTCGAGGTAAAACTCTGTTATTTTGACATCATGCAAACGGGGATGGGGGGGGGGGTTGGTGGAGTTAAAGATGTAACACATTGTAAATTTTGTGGTAAAACTGTCCTACTTTGGAGATAAAACGTCACAATGAGCTAAAAATGTCTAAATAATATCAAAATTACGAGATAAACCATCACCATTGCGAGGCAATACATTTTCGAGAGGAAATCATTAGAAAGGTTTAGGTGTAACATCAACTTCGAGTATATCCGGTGGCCCACATGCGTAGCATTTACAATCATACGTAGTAAAGTAGTTCTAAGAAACCGCCTCAAAATCGGTTTTCAGCCCCTCACGTTGCTGCACGATAAACATTTTTAGTTTTCGGACATGGTCAAGACATGGTTAGGTTATTCAACGATAGTTAGAACGTATCGACTATGTCAAAAGCGATGATCTGAACCTCGCAGAAATGATATGAATATAGCATACAATATACCGATCTTCAGATGATAAGATTGTAATTATTTTCATGATCGTTTCAACGTGTGTGCTGCAGATACTAGGCTACTATAATTCCTTCCCGACAAACAGGGTGATCTGGAATTTATCCGTTTTGTCTGGATTTTACATGATCTTGACAACTATATTCGACCCGAAATTTACGACATGATTTTTTCTTCTCACAAACCGCAAGTTATTTCCGACTACGGTTACCCTGGCCAGACGGCAAATAAGTTCTATACACCCACACGGTCACACACATCCTCCTTAGTAACACAGTGAGGGCTAGTTTTTTTTTTGCCTAACGACGGTCTCAGAGACACGATTTAGCCTATAAGGTATACAACCAATCGTAGTCTGCTTATGAATACAAAGGCCGATCGGTATATTCATTTAACTATATGCTAGAGTCAAGGGCGGCGGAACCGGGGGGCACAGGGGGCACGTGCCCCCCCACTTTTCCTCAGGTTAAAAATGTGCCCTTTTTCTACATAAAAATTGAGGTGTTTCAAGTTAGCAAGAGGCCAGGGAACCAGAATGAACACTCGGGAAGGGCCGTTTCCGGGCATCTGAGGGGTTTGTAAAACCAAAAATTTTCTTGTACGCTCCGCGCCAACCAATGGTGGCGCTCCGCTCAGATAGTCGTGCATACAACTTTGCAAATCCTGGCTACGCACCTAACTTTTAATGAATTTCTGTGGGTCAAACTCTAAGCTATTTCGAATGGGAAAAATTTGTTAAGATATTAACATAATCCTTGTTTCCCAATTTGCACATTGGATATTGCAGTGCTAGTATATATGCATATTTTCCTTGAGGGGAGGGGGGGGGGGGCTTGATGGAGTGATGTGTATACGCAAATAAGATAATACAATAAGAGTTATAAAGGGTACTAAATATAAGGCTGCATCAGTCCAATCGAATTTCTGCAAAGTGCCCTTTGATGTCGGTGCCCCCCCCCCCCAGATTAAAAGTGCTTCCGCCGCCCTTGGCTAGAGTATGAAGTAATGGTCAGTGATGCACTAGTTTCGAAAGGCATTTTATTTCAGCTCTCAAATTATATTCTCCTAGTGAAACATATCATTCTTATTCATATCCTGGTAAATGTAAATTATTTTGGCTCGCCGCGGAGAGGGAGGAGGGGGGGGGGGGTGTTATACCCTGAACATTTCTAGTATCACGCGCCATGACTTCAGTACAAATGGGCGTTAAATAACCCGGTGGTTAAAAACTATAGTTGTTTATTTGAGGTCACAGCTTGAACCGGCCTGCAGTTGATGAAGTTCTTGATTACCGGCCGCTAAGGAAATGAATAACAAACTGTACATTGTGTTGGACTAGGATAATTTGTTCAAATGATATAGGCCTATATTAACCTCTCTGTCAATGGCAAGCCTAAGTCTAAAGGGTAAGTTTTAGCGGCGACTTGAGCCCCGTAGTGTACCCAACGTAAGCAGTTCGTATTGTGCAAGGAATGAATAAGAGAAAGAGAGAGGTGGGAGGGGGGGGGGGGGGGCAACGACACATATTTAGGCGGTAGCTTCCTCAATACACCCCTCCCCTTCCCCCTAATTGCTACCGTGCTGCCATCATGCAGTTTCTACACTAACTGTAGCCTAAAGCTTTTTTTATTGTCTTTCGGATTAACCAGCCAGCTGACTGCAACGAATTCCATCAGTGCCTTAAGGCGATTCTTGAGGACCTTCACGTGGGATTCCAAGTAGCTCGCGTTTGAATAGAAGACTAAGCAGAACAAAAATCGATAGTTTCAACCTGCTCGGTTCTTATACTGAAGCTGGGACGGAATGGTTAGCGTTTAGTTAGTATCGATATGTGTATCAATTAACTTCGTTGCTATATATAAGCTCTCCTGCAATGCGATGGCGGAGTATTGTGCGTTCAGTACCCGCGAAAATTCTCGCCGTGTATAGGCGCTATATGACGTTTAGATCACTACTGTAACTCCCTCTATTCTAGACATTCAAACCTATACTACACGTAGGCCTGTGTATGTAATACACACACGGATATAGATATACAGGCTACGTCGAGCGCGAACCTTGTTTTCTTTCTAGTTTTGTTCCCTTGGTGAGCTACCGAATGTGAAATACACCTTATTTTGAAGCTATATACACTTATCTTGTGTACACAATAGCGATTAAGTCAATGAATTCAAAAGATAACCGCGGTCGTGTCCCATGCTAGCATATTACGATCGTTTGTGCAAACGGTTTGGATTGAACTTTAGACGAAAAGACAAACTGAAGGCGGGGTGAACGACTATTGAGCTGAATGGCAGTATTGGCGCGACGCCGTCTGACGTCACTTCGACGGCCAATAGAAACCTTTGTAAAACTGTTGAGCCGTCGTTATCTATTCCTTTCGGGTCGGTCGGGCGTGACGTAAGCCTTGTTAATACAAGCCCCCTTTGCGAATTTGTTAAGGGTAACGTAACAATACAGGAAAACGATCGCATGGAAAAGAACTTCCTTTAAGTTTATAACAGGCGAGCAGAATGCGAAACGTAGTTTACACACAAACGGGAAGATAGTGCTTAGCAGTGCGCGGATAGCGAGTACGTTGTATTATATTGTACGTTCAACAGGTTGTGCATATATCCGTGGCTTTTTTTAAAACACATCGCCGTCTTCAAACTGGCCGATCTAATGAATACCAGCGACAAGTTACAAGGTCTTGACGACGTCGCATCTAAGGTAGGCCTATGGTATAACATAAGTTTTCGTGTGTGTGTGTGTTTACGGTATAGTATTGCAGTGTAATTTATGATATATATAATATCATACATACCTAACTTCGAATCAGCATCCCGTAGCGGAATATGTTTAATACCGTACCGACTAACGGTCCAGTTATATATCGTGTGCGCTTGTTATAAGTGAACTTATATACATTTCGATATAGTTGGACCTGGAATTACTTTGGTATGGTATAGTAATATATTGCATATAATTAAACTGAAATATCGGTATATTTATTTCTTTATTTTTGCTTTTTGCCGAGTTTTCAAGATAGCGTCGCGGTTCATGGTTGCTGGTGGAAAGGTTACACCGATCCCTGAGACCCCAAATCCCCGTCTTCCAATGGACGATCGGCTATAGGCCTACATAGCATACTTAGTTACTCAATTACTTCGAAACAACCTCTGTGCCGTCGCCGGTCAGTGGGTTTGTTTTGCATACCAAATATATGTGGTACCATGTCGTTTGTCCATCTGGCGAAAAGCATGGTGCATGGGTTTGCCAGAACGCATGCGCAGTTATTATAAGTGTGCACATGTGTCAAACATCAACAACTACATAAGTCCCCATTCAATCGGTACTTATAGCTATATTTCGGTTTTCAAAATATTCACCCCAATATAAACTATGCTAGCCTAATCTCTGGTATGCTCCTCAGTGCAGACCGTTAGTTTAATTTGTTGATTTTAGAATGAAATTCAACACCGTTAGTGTTTGATAAATGTGTAATGCATTGTAAACCTTTATCATATGGGGGCCATATGAAAGTTTCCCCATTGAATATGGTGTTGCATCTGTACGCAACTTTAACATCAGGCTGTATCAGCTCATGTAATCATCTCATATACCGCGCGCTAGCATGAAACCTGTAAAAATGCATACCTGCAATTTGTGTGATCGGTAAGCAAGCGGAGAGCCTCGTACGATATAAACTATACTTATTTGCATTAATCGCTCTACTTTCGGTTTATACTTTTATAGCCTATAGATACGTGTGGCGACAATGAAGCACGTGCTCGTATCATACGTATACACGTATATAGTTATATATATATTCCTTCTCATTACGTTATGTATATACATATATGTATAAACATGTATATATATATATATATACATGTATATATACATATATGTATATACATATATGTATATACATATATGTACATATACACATATATCGGGATATTCACTTTCAATTCATGAACCTGTGTCGGTTTTGTTTTGTTTAGCCAGATTGTGACGTACTCAGTATATATATATATATATATATATAGTAATTCAACCGATGAACCTTTTCTATATTGTGTACATAATAACACTTAATCGTTATACATGAGTTTCTGTGTCACGTGACGCGTTCAGTGCGGGGCTCATGATGTGATGTGGTAATATTTTAACTTATATTTCATTAATCGCACAATCACACTTAGGTTAAATAATGGATGTCAAGTCATTATATACCCGGTATTTCAGACAGTTTATTCTGAATAAACGTTATACAATAATTAAAAGTGCATTCAATTGTTATTCTACGACGATTTGTGAATGTTAATTTATGCTATTGTGGTTCTCTTACGTTCATATACGTCCTGTTATTCTAGCAGAATGGGCAATTGACATTTGATGACAAATTTAAAACAAAGGGGGAAAAAAGTATAGAGGAAAGTTTTACCAGACATATTGACCTGTCTTTCGTGAAGTTATTTCCTTTCCTCTATATAACATAACAGAGTAGGTGAATAGAAGCCACAAGCAAAATATTCATTCAATGAATTCAAAGATGAAACGTAAATATAATGGGCACTATATATATATATATATATAGTGTTGCGCCGATATCACCAATATCGGTTTTGGCCGATATCCGATATTATCATCCCAATATCGGTCCGATACCGATACGATACCGATATTTTTTAACAGACAAAATGAAGGCAAAATCGTACTTTAGTCATGCACACATTCACAAATAAATCTTCAAGTAAACAACAAAATATGGTGTTTTGTTTTCCTTTTGTCCTAAGTTGAAAAGAATGACTTTTTTCCTGATTTTGAAAAAGAGAATTATAATTGAAATCCAACCAGAATCTTTTTCAATGCAGCGCTGCACGCGATAATAAAATGGACGCAGTAAATGTGAGCCTTAACATCGTAAAGATTTACAAGTGGCTATAGTGTTAACGTATGCTTGCAAAATTGCATCTTAATTTGGTTACTACTGTCGATCACAATGTAAAAATGATAATTTATTGAGTTTATACTCAATGTACAACTTATTCACTTGACCGTATAGAGAATAAAAAAACTGAAAATCAGTAGAGAAATGACCAATTGTGTACGGAAAGTAAGGTGGTACACCTTTCAAATATTACGAAAGATCGAACAAAACACTTTCGAAAAATTCACGCAAAACTGGCATATCGTACTAAATGCAACTAATGTCATGTAAACAAGGCTCTAGTGCATCCATTTATGAATATACCGTAAGACCACATCTGTTTTTAAGCGGGGGAAAAAAGAAAGTATTTTCTAGAATTTCCAAAAATACGGAAAAAATAATATCGTACCATAGTTAATTGTATAGCAAATAGCCTAACCACCTCGGCGGTTACGGATCTCACGTAACTGAAAAGTTCCCTGGCAACTTGCCAAAAAATGTTAACAAACAGGTGTTACACAGGGGATGAGCTTACAGTGTGTTTGGGAAGGTACCTGGGAAAATTCGCAGCACATGTACGGCGGTAGTTGGGTATAGGGTTAAACACCGCAGTTGTAAAAATGTACGCATTGTGCACGCTATTCATTGTTAGGCAGTCTAGAGACAGGGCTTTGCTGAACGTTGTTTGTTTCATAATATCGGAAGTTTTGTAAGTTGCACTTTTTAAAGACTGAAAGACAGATTAAATCTCTTTTCATTTTATAACATAATATAGCTACTCTAACTTGTCATTTTAAAATTTTCATCTGTTTCGTGACAATTTAAATAAGAAAATTATTTTGCATACTCAACTGCGATTTTTTTTTTATCGCCAGACACGCAAAAAAAAGCCAATTTTTCGGGGTTCTACCCCATGACCCCACCAAGGCCCTAAGGCGGGCCCCTGGACACTACGCCTTTATGCTCGCGTGCTCGGCGTGTTCGCTGGGCGAACACCGGCGGGAAATCGGCAGTGTGTTCGCGGAAAATTAAAAGTGCAGTTATGCATCATGTTCAAGGTTTTCACGGAGGCCTTTGAGAAAATGAATGGTTAGTACAGTACAGTGTATACATGCTGCACTAATGCTATGTGTAGGCCAAGGTTCACGAAGGTCATTGGTTATATTCGCGCGCCGTAGACGTGTTTTAGAGGTTACGGAGGGTCAGGTTTCCATGGATATTAATCGAAAATGAATAAGAGTTTAACTGACGCTAAAGAAATGGATCGTCTTGGGCAGATTAACAAATCATTGCAAGTATAAATAAGTAGCTCTGCTGTGAAAAAAAAAGTTCAATATCGGCTTGCTGTTATCGGCAATTAGGCAAAATTTTACCGATACCGATATGCTGCCGATATTGCAAATATCGGCCGATACCGATATTGAAAACGATTATCGGCGCAACACTATATATATACATATATATATATATATATATATATATATATATATATATATATATATATATATATATATATATATATATACATGCGTCAAAACGTGGTTATTTCTCGCTTATTGTTCAAGATATTACCGGTCTAATGCTCTTTTATTTACTCAAATTCGAAGAAAAGGGTTGAGAGAATATGACGTCACTGCAGTGAGAACAGTCATTCGGGGATTAATCAAACGGCCCCATCCCTCCATGCGTAATATCCTCCGTACTCATTTCAAACCCTTGAACCATGGATATTTTTGCGTGTGGTGGGGGTGGGGGTCAATACAGTTAACTGCAGTTATAGTTACAGTACAGTTATAAGTTACAGTTAATTACAGTCAATTACAATGACAGTCAATTACTGTTTAATTCGTCACATAGGACTATGTTTGGGGCGGAATGAAGCCCCACCCAAAGTATATCTTTTAAGCTCAACACTGGGTGTAGGTCATTGTCAATAACTTCCAATAAATATATATATATATAGGCCATATATAGGCCTATATATATATATATATAGGCCTATATATATATATATTCCAAACGAAAGGATCAGCTTGGTAATGTAAATTTGATATCACTTTATATTTCTTTTTGTAATAATCTCAATTATACGTGAGTCCATAAAATAGTTGGATATATATGTGATTTGCACAAAACACAGGACTCTGTCAGTGATCCAGATAGTCCCCTCCCTGTTGGTATCCTGAAGGACCCTGCTGTACCTATGTCCGAGGAGGTCAACAATAATGAAGGGCTGCCTTCCCCGGATGGCAGCTCAAAGGATGGATCCACTAGTGACGCCCCACCTGCTCGTCCTACTCGACCCTCGTCAGTGGCTGAACAGTTTCGACCAATGACCAACGAGCAGACGAAACAGGAACCCGTCTCTCCTCCTCCTCTTGACAACAGGTCCATGTACGAAGAGCGGGAAGCGAGCGTTTCTTCTCCCGGGGTCATAGGGGAGATCGGAAAAGAACATGGCGAATACCGCGACGAGACCCCTTCGCGGTTATCCGTGTTGACAGGGCACTACAACAGAGACGTAAGTATATAATTAAATAAATATATGTAAATAAATATATATAAATATATATATATATATAAACACGTTTTACTGATGTCGATGTTTCCACGGGTCCTGAATAAGAGGTGCTCGTGGGGCAGAGCGGGGAATGGTGGGGAGGGCTAGGTTACTTTTTCTAATTTTTCGGAGGGTAGAATTTTTCAAGTTACGTTATATGGATGGCACTATTATGCCGGTGGATCTAAAACAAATTTTTTTCTAGTATTCTCACCCGCCAACCACCCCACCCCCCCCCCCCCTTAGAAAACAAATGCTCGTTACATGGGATGTTTAAGCAAGAATCCGAACGTGTGGTTGATGGAAATTAAAACTCTTCTCAACCCCATGCCAACTCATTTCACCCATCCCCAGCCCATTCCACGAATGTGGCAATAAGCTTCTTCCCCCCCCCCCTTTTTGGGGGGTTGATAACTGAAATCAAATCAAATTCATTTCCTTCCCTTGGCTACAGTCATACCTCAAATCACGAAGAACATATTTTTAACATTTCGACATTTCAATATTTCGGATTTGCTTTATAATCATTATAGGACGACATATTTAACACTGCAATATCAAAATGATCCTTTCTTTCAGAAAACTGACTATGAAACAGCGGATAATTTAACCTCCTATTTCGAGTACGACAGTTCCATGGAACGTCTGGAAGTCGAATGTGGACCTAACAAAGCGTATCTATTCATCGATAATCTCTGCCAGGGGTCAAAGGGCAAATGTATTGATTTTAAGGTAATTTTTTTATGCATTGACACACCCAATTATCCACACCCTCGCTATATAGGGAAATATGCTTCTTTGTAAAGGATATACATGCGTAGGAAGAGTGTTGTTTTGCAGTCATGAAAATGCATTTTCTATAGGGTATATAAATACAATTAAGCCTTACTATGATGACAAAGATAGCGTTGAGAGAAAAAACATGAATATTCATCGATTAAACCTGCCACCACCTCATTATCACAGTTAGGCATAAATATAAAGATATATCCTAACGGAAATGCAATTTCCATGAGCAAAAGGAGTTGTTTCCTTCGTATATTTCCTTCACAAATAAAACCATCTCTCAACTAACTTTCCAAGTTCATTGGTGTCACTACTTAGGTGTATGTATTCAAGTATTCAGATATGCATATTCATATATTGGATCTGCTACATGCATGCTTTGACATGTATGAATACTCCCAAAGCACGTGATTACAGTTAAATTGATGTTGTTTCAGAGTAAACAATGGAAACCTGGCTGAAAGTTTGAAAAGAGCGAAGATTTATATAGCCCCCTTTTTTTGGGGGGGGGGGGGGCTGGGCGGAGGAATAAGGGTTTTCCGTCAGAAGCGATACATGTTTTTTATCATGGTAACCAGGGATCACAACTCAATTGCTTTCCATAAAACACAGAAAGCAGGGATGAATCCCGGAAAAGTTTAACGAAAACCTTACCAGGTGGTTATATAATATTATAAGCTTCTCGGCCTTTTGGCTAAGATGCATGTGTAGTATCTGTTCCCTTTCGAGGGGAATGGTGATACACACCCGACGATGATCACACAGTCACAGTCCCGATGCAAGGGGACTGGGGTTGAGAGCGGATCAGTCGTTCGGTAGTTTGGTTTTCGTGCCCAGGTTCTTTCCTGGGCGACTTTTTCTTAAAAAGTATTATGAGCAAAAAATGGAAAAAAGATTTCATAGTGTTAGAATGCTTGGCTAACAACATTAGCAAGAAAGCTACGTGAAGGAATAACAAGACATATTTGAAAAGCAAATGTTTTGTCATGACAATAGTTAGAAATGAAAAGTTTAGATCGATACTATGGGGTGGTGGGTTGGTGAGTTTTGTGGGGGTATCAACCTGGATGAACAGACAGAGTTGGAGGTTATTTTTTTCATTTTTGTTTTATTGCTGGGCCTTCGCGAAGTCCTCTTGTGTATAAGGAAGTGATATATTCTTTGATATCAATTTGAATATCGAATTATTTTCGTTTGGTGTGATGGAGGGAGAACGTTAGGAGAGACGAGCGGGGAGAAAGAAATCTTACGGGGTATTCAAAGGTGACATAACAACACTTAACATCCAAGTTAATAAATTTCTCTTAACTACCTAATATCCTTTGAGTGGGGCCGCCATGGAGAGAAGAAGGGAGTTAAACAAAGTTTCCAAGGTAACTGGTGGTACCCCTTCTTCCACATGGCTATGTTATTTTTGTTTGCATATTTAATTATTCATTTACTTTTTTGTTATCATTATAATTTTGTGGTTTATTTTAGGGTCACCTTTTAACACCGAATGAGTTCCAATCTATCAGTGGTCGAGAAACAGCCAAGGATTGGAAGAGAAGTATCCGCCATCGAGGCAAGAGTTTGAAAACTCTCATGTCCAGAGGCTTACTGAAGGCACATCCGGTCTTATGCGAATGCCACAGTTGCAAGTCGGGGGTAAGTTTATACACTGTCATGTCTTGCAGAGGCGTCGTCTGCCGTTCGGGACCACGGGGGGGGGGGACAAAATATGTCACAATTTAGTGTAGGTCAAGAGTTCATTTTAAGGTCCCCATGGGTCAAACATTGAAATCCATGTTGAACACGATATCTCCAGATAGGAACCTCTGCAGTTATCATGTTTTGCATGTGGCTTCCCTATATTTGGACAAGAACTCTATTGTTTTGGTGGAGGTCAAAGGTCATTTGATTTCATCAAAGGTCACACTATGTAAAGCCTTATAACCAAACCTTGTGAAACATGATATACCAAGATAGGTCACATCACATAGCTCACGATTGGTTTCTTACAGTGTGGCTTTCTTACAGTTTTTCTTACAGTGAGTATACAAAGAACCCTATTATTTTGAGTGGAGATTGGGGGCACGGCCGGAGCGCGTCAGGGAGGGGGCGAGGGCGGGTGCTGGGTGTTGTATATTTCGAATTTCGCACATTACTTGACACTCGTCTTCGGTCATCCCCGTTCATCTTCGGGCATCCACGTTCAGGTTCGGGCAATTTGCACAGCTAACTTTGTAATCCATAGCTATACATCTATATCAGCTTCTGAGAGTATAGACCCGCATAGTAAATTTATGACTTCCACGCGAAAACGGTTGGAGGGGGAAAAAATGGCGATATCTTTTTGAACCGCGAGAATGAAACAAAACGTACGGGTAGGCGTACCTAATACACACCAAAGCGAAAAGAAACGAAGAGGGGAAAAATTGTCAAGTCTACGTAATAGTTAAATCCTGTATTGACATCACTTGCGGTTTATAAGGCCGACTACGCGTTAACACTCACCAGACCTCGTAGTACATACATTGCACAAAAAGTTTAAGGAAAGTGAAATTAACTTTATTTGTATGCAGGAAATGCGACTTCCCGTAATTCTACATGACCTCTTCTCCCTCTAAAGCGGAAACATGCGTTATCGTCTCGGCAGTATATTACGTTAAGGGAAGTCTTGGCTGTACGTCCAGCCGCCCGCGCTGGTTTGTGCTCGTTGCTGTTGTATATATGTATACAAGCCGTACATATAAACCGTATATACATATATATAAGCCGTACATAATATACGCCGTATATATATATATATATTCCGTATACATATACGCCATATAAATTCCGTATATATATATATTTATATATACGCCGTATATATATATATATATATATATATATATATATATAATATATATATATATATATATATTCGCCGTTTATATATATATATTATATATTTATATATATATATATATATGTATATATATTTGTATATATACTAGTACTCGTACTCATGCTGTTGTAATCGTACTCATGCTGTTGTGCTCCATGCTCGTGCTGTTGTACTCAGTCTCATGCTGTTGCACTCAGTCTCATGCTGTTGTACTCGTACTCATGCTGTTGTACCCAGTCTTATCTGTTGTAATCGTACTCATGCTGTTGTACGTACTCGTACTCATGCTGTTGTGCTCCATGCTCGTGCTGTTGTACTCAGTCTCATGCTGTTGTACTTCGTCTCATGCTCTTGTACTCTGTCTCATGCTCTTGTCCTCCTACTGCAAGTCTGGTTGACACTATATAAAGTTTAACTCTGAATAAATGATATGAAGTCACATGTTGATGTATGAACGGATAATCTACCACATTATTTGTCCAGGCCGTTTTTTTTTTATTTGTAATCGTCCTTAAATGAAAACTTTGAATATTTTGAAAAACAAGATAAAGTTTCAATTGAAGCGTGAATATACTGACATCGCAGATCGCGGAAACAATATACATTTTTTTTTTCTTTTTGAGAAAATGTTACATAAAGTAACAGTATATCCTCCATTGCCTTCCCTACTGAAATAACAAAGATATAGAAGAATAACAAAGAACTATAACAAAGAATTAAAATAGAATAACAAAGAATATAAAGATGAACAAAGAACAATAGCAAAGAATAAAAAGAGAATATAAAGAATAAATAAGAAACCCTCGAAGTGCTATTGTCAAACGGGTAAACTTCTTTGCATTTCGACCAGATTTTAGCCTCGTAATATCGAGAAAAAAAATCGGTAAATTGTATATATTCCTTCTTTCTCCCATTTTTTTTATGGAGGGGGGGGGGGGTGCGGTTGGGAGAAAACAAGCCCATCATTTGATTAGATAAAAAATGAAAACATAACCCCAAATTTAACACTGAAAGAGTGTCACTGATGTACTGTAATTTGCACGAGTAACCAAAGATCTGTCCATTCAGAATGCCGGTTTACAGGGGGACGGAATATACTGCTACACCGGTCCTCCCGGAAATTAGTTCAGGCTCTGTCTCCTAGAATAAATGGTTCTCTTTAAATACAGACCGATATTTCGTGTTTCAGCTTCAGTTTAGTTTCTCTATGTATATCCTCGGAAAAGGAGGTATACGAGACACAAATGAAACAAGAATAACAACAAAACAGAGATAATACAATACTAGGCAATACACAGTGGCGGAGCTAGGGGTATTGGTCAAGGCGGGCGAGAATGGTCTGTAGGGGCGCTTTCGACACTATCCAAGCGGAGCGCCACCACGGGTTGGCGCGGAGCGCACAGAATTTTTTTGAGTAAAGATACTCCCTAGATCGCCGGAAATGACCCTTTCCGGGCCTTGCTATAATTTGCAGATAATGTGACAAATGTCAATAGGTAGATGATAGCACAATAAAAAAAGGCAATAATCGCGAATAAGTAAAAAGTGGTAAAAAGCTGAAAAGGGCGCCAGCAGTCCATTTGAGTCCGTCAGGGGGGGGGGGGGCATCCGCCCCGACTGTATGGACGCTCCGCCACTGGTATATACAGATTGCAGTCACAAGAGAGATACATGACCAAACAGGACTGTAGAAAATCATTCAACTTATCACAGAGAGCAGTGCTGAAAATGGTGGCAGCAACATTACAGTAACTGCTGGCAATATTGTCACGAGTTTATTTTAGTTACGGTGTTGTAAAAATAGATGAAAACTGCATACGTAATAAAATAAAGCGAAAACGCTTACAGGAAGAAAAAAAAAAATATGGAAACCTTAAGGTGCCGTCGAGATATAAAACTTACATAATTTAGCCAGTTATCATAATAAGAAATTATCAAATTCATCACAGATTCATCTTATTAGTCCTTCTTGTAAAAGTACGGTTAATCTTTGGAATTTAACGTTTTTGAAAGTAAACGCACTTTCTATGCAAATCATGCTCTTCGGTAAAATGTATGATTTGTCTCACTCAAACAGAAATTGGTAAAGTTGGCCACTTTTATAATTTAATAAATTTATATATTCTTTATATATATATATAAATATATATATTTCAAGCAAAGTTTACCTTCATAGTCATTTGTCGATATTTTTGGATTAGTACGAAATGATGATGGAGTATTGTTTGCGGTTTTTGGTCAAATGTTTTCCCCCTAAAATATTACTTACTCCCTTATTTAAGATATTTAGAAACTTATTAGTTTACTCATGAATTAAGTTGTTAAACTTATAATTTGTTTTGGTTTTTGTTTAAATAAATATAGAAAATGAATATTTCGTTAGCAATATCTGACCAGAGAACACCTTATACGCATCCATACATACATACATAAAGTTATGGCAAAATGAGAGTCGCTTGTGGTCGGACGTAATACTCACATAAACCGGAAGTAACACTAGTAACTCAGATGGTTTTAGCGAATCATGTTTTTTTATTTGTTATTTCATTTTTTTTTAAATAATGAATTCGGACAGTATAACTTTCCGGGGTATATTGACCTAAAGCAGATTACGGGGAAAAAACCTTTCAATAGAGTAGAAAAGATATACGAAAAAATTCCTTGTTCGCGATTTTACGATATATTTATGTGGAAAAAACAAAGTACATTGGTGACGATTAATACGAATTAAGTCTGGGAAAATTCCCTATCGAACGCTTTGGTATAATTGCATGAAACATCTTTGTTGTTGGTTTTAGCTCAGCTGAAAGCATTCGGCTGAGCTGAAGCAATCGTGCGAATCTACCGAAAGTCTGTCACTTTTCCAACCGTATTTGATTGGCTGAAATTTCGTCAGTGGTTTTTGTGATTAATTTTTTTTTTATACATGCGATCATATTTTATAAATTTGACGGTCATTTGAGGTCACGAAAGGTCATTTCCTGCAAAACGTACAAAAATGCTACTACTCCTAGAGCGTTTGTCCAAATATGCTGAAATGTTGTGGGTATACGTAACGTTTGAACGGTGGTGAGCCAAAATTGTTCAGGAAAAAATACTTTTGTCGTCATGTGAGGCTGCAAAACAGGGCCTTCTGTAGAGTTTTCAGTTATTATGTAAAGTAGGACACAGATCATATATGCAATGATCATGAAATTTGTATTTCAAGTTTAACTATTCATGACCAGTACCGTATACGTTTTGATGTGAATAGAAAAATATATGCCATCTTAATTTTCCCGTCATTTTGGGAAATAATTCCACCCTTCAAATATTTACTTGTTATTTAGGCTTGCTATGTAGTTCGATGTCATTCTCTGTAAAACTGACTACTTGCCTGATTTGCAATTTGAACTTTTCCACGTGCTTTGTGTGTGTAATACGACATGTGAGAATGGCCTATATTGTTGGAACCGATTCCAATTTCTGCTCTTTAAACGTTTCTCTGTGGTACGTCGATTGTAAAGAAGTTGCAAGTCGTTCTATGCAAGTATGCAAGTATGCAAGTATGCAAGTATGCAAGTATGGGTGCAACTGTCGTGAGCAATTTTGGGTTAGCACAATTCAAACGCGAAGGAAATTTCCCGGAATACGACAATATCGGGAATTTTTTTCGGGGACTAACAAAGGAGCGGTTCTTGCAGACCTTACAGTAATAAGGGCTATAGCAACCATTGAAATCAGTCCAATTCGGGAAATAGTCACCGGATTTCAGGATATGAAGAGGCGCAATTCGGGGAAATTCATTTCTGAAATGTGGAAACTAAGGTTATTAATCTCACATGAATTGTGATTGGGCCCATTATCAAGTTTGTTATTATAACCACGTATATACGGCTCTTACATACATTGTTGCACTGCGCATGGTCTGATCATAAAAAAAAAACACATTTCAAGATGTTCTCGAAATATAACTCACTAATCATTGCTAAAACATGTCAACTCAAGTTTGAAAAGCTAAGTATTGCAATTTCAATACATTTTCACAGCAAAGCAAATTTCTCAATTACCTGAACGTCTGCAGCGTTGCTGTTGTTTTTTATATTGATATCGTTGTAGTTGATGATATTGTTTTGTCGACAACTATCAGCTGAATAAACAACAATAAAGAGAAAACAGTTAAGCAGCTCTTTATAGCATAAAGGTTATGTTTTGTTGCTTTATTCCTATAGCCTACATAAAGCACTTCTTTATTATTTTATCCTCATTGCGTTTATTCTCAAATCTGCTTAATATGAAAGGCTGTGCAAGTGTAATGTGCTAACAATGTGCATGGCTGTTAATGGATATTGAAATATACTGGGCTATGTATGTTGAATAACTATATATATCTAGACTATACCGAACCGTATATAATCGACTATCGGATAGGAATATCGTATGGGATATCGAATCGGATAAATCCAGCGTTTGTGTATATATAGAGGTCCCTATCCCCCAGATTCTATACAGAATCACCAACGGTTTTCAAACTATGGAAATGAAAGTAAAAATGGAATGACTTTTGCTAACCATTATTGATTTATGTAAGCTGAGCGTGACAATGGTTCCTCCTTCCCTATATCTGCATGTGTCGTGTATTCCCGCCGTTCAGCTTCATTCATCCGAATTTCAATGCAGCTAGACATTTTACTTCCGGGGTATTGTTCGAAACGTTTATTTTAGTAATAAAACGTTTCCTGTTCGTTCTCGGAAACTTCTATCAAAACTCTGTAGTTCTGTTTTGTTTACTCTCTGTTCTTTGTTCTCTGTTCTTTGTTCTTCAAACTCATATTATATATAGTGGGATTATTCATTTCATACCGTGGAGGCGGCTGAGTCTAATTGTTGCAATGTATTTTCCAAGCATATATATTATTGTTATCTTTAGATGGAACTAGTCTTTGTGTTCTTCAAACTCCTTACGAAGACTTTATTTAGTTTTCTTTGTTTGCAAACGCAGGCGTAAATACGTTTAGATGAAACCAGAAGCATATAGAGCGAAAGGCGGTTCGGGGGGGGGGGGTCATTGACCCATGGCCCCAACGTCCAGGGGACCCCAAAGGGTGATTGCTTGTCATGTACTAATATCGAGCCATCCGATACGATTAATCTTGTAAAATAGCTGTTTCCGCCCTGGTCGGTAAAAAAAATAAGACTCCGTGGTTTGAGATATCTGAATAAATTGAGATTTTGTGAATATGAACTTTGTGGGCCGGGTCGGAGAAAAACGTGGCTGAAGGATGAAAGGGGCATGTTTAAGGCAGGCGATGAGTGGTGGCGGGCTCCCTAGGCTTCATATAGCCATCCATAATTTGGTGGTATATTTACATTGATGTCGTTGCGTCAAGTGCATTTTAGAAGAAGGAAGGATGAAGAGCCCAAAGATCTCACTCTCGAACCGGGACACTTGGAATCCTAGCTATACGCCACTGAATGCGACATTCATCACAAAGTTCAATGGAGCTTCTCAACCGCGATCAAAATTAACAAAGGGCGCTCTCATATCGGGCTCTATCTAGTTCCGCGAAACTTGACAAGTAGTTCATGGTCAGGAGGTAGGGGTGATCGCCTATAGCATGAAAGTACCGTCCACGAGTTGATGTCTGGTAGTGTATATTCACCACCTTGTTCGTAATTATTGAAGAAAACACCATTTTGATACATACGTCTAACGTTTCAAGCCAAACAAATTGTACGTCTAACAATTTAGTCAGCATCAGATGTGCGTGTGTGTTTTTTTATTAAACATATTATCTTCCTTCGGTGAAACTGCACAAATGGGAACCCTTAAAATATCTGTATTCAAGTTCACCCGGAGTGTTCGGGCACTTATGTGCGCTAGCGCTTTCATCAGAACACGTTGCTGTGATTCAGAGATCTGTAAAACAGTATAGAGATCACGCACATTAGAACCTATATGACAGGGCCTCCATTGAAATACCGGAGAGCCCAATTTAACAAGAAAAGCAAGGGCCGCTCGCATCTAACCTCATCACACCGTATATATATATATATATAATATATAATACCAAGGTCTTTATATCACCGGCCAACTCATATACGTTCCTTGTTGGATTAAAAACGCTACTTTACTACTATTTAAATTGTGATATTATTGTAAGGGGTAGGGCAAAAGGAAAGTTCACTGTATTGCTAACAAAGGTTTCCAAATATTCTGATCAATGTATCGGGTTCGTACATAGGATCTACCAGTTGTTAATTTGAGCCAAAAATACTGAGTCAAAAAAGGAACAGCGGAAAAAGATTATCAGGTTAATTTCCTTTCCAGGGACCTCCGAAAAATCACTCTATGTGTTTTTATCTGTGGTTTCAAAGCATATAACTCATGGAAACGATTACTACTAGTCGGTCTGCTATTTAACTTATTCACCCTGAAAAAAATGCAAAATGTCAACAAAATGTGTAATGTAACTTAAAAAGGTTGACTGGTTTAGTCTCTAAACCAGATGTCTTCCAAAGAGTGGAAACTCCTTCTTTCTGAGTGTCCAAAGAGGATGATTCTTTGTAGGCGCGGATCATAACAGTAGAAACTTCTTCAACACTGTTTCAATAGTTTCAAAATATAAAAAAAGGTTTTTCATCTAAGCATCCTGTATTTTACCAACATTTCTTAAATTTCTCAGATGGGAGGGGTGCACCACTCCACCTTAAAACCCTCCCCTAGACGACATAACTTCTTACCCCCCCCCCCAGCCCCTAGTACAAAAAGTGGTTGCGCCCTCGTCTTGTTCGTGAACAAACCATCATAGTAAAAACGTTTAACCACAGAAGTGGGACTGTTGAAGTACTCAATTGTTGTGAACTGCAGAAGTATATAAAACTCTCCGTGATGTTAAATATATCCGGAGTTACGAAACTTGTTGAGGGCCTTGAAATGGGGGGGGGGGGAGTGGAATTTTAAGCATTCTAAAAATCTGGGGACATTACATACTTCTCTGTTTGTTATATAGGATTTTTCAGTGTTATAGTCAAAGGTTAATACTGTACAAACGGTAATTTGAAGAAGTCAAAAGCAAGTGAAATTTCTCTCTTACCCATGGCCTTGAGAGTGCCCCTGTTAAATGACTCATTGCCAAACACGTTGGGTTTCGGGTACACTGCAGAAAATAGTGTCGAATCAGACTATATGACCAGCAACAGGGCATGTCGGGAGACCCGTGGAGAGTGGAAGAGGTACTGCATTCCCGATGATGATTATAAATGATGATGATGAAAAGAACAATAACCTTTTATGAAAATGGTTCTTTGTGAAATTTTGTATATCTTATAAGCATTAAATGATTGGTAACTGTAATTTCTTCCCTCCCCGCTCCCCCCCCCCCATCACCACCACCATATTGCACCGCTCTGTCTATACTATCGGTGATACGTGGGACGGACGGACGGACGATTTGGGTTTAACCCCTTAGGCGTTCTCCTCTAAGCCAGAGCATGTGATCAGGATGTGGCTGTTTCCTGCATTCACTTATCCTTATTCATCTGGGCCTCAGCAAAGGATGTAACTTCCTGTTAATGCTATTAAATTGAAACAGTGACGGAAGTTCCGTAAAGGAAGCTCTGTCGATTTGTGAAGATACAGTTTGTGTAAAAATTATGTCCATCTCCCTTCCCTTTTAATTTGTGTGTTTCCTGTTATTGCCTGTAGCAACAGTTTGCTGTTTGCGTCCCTTCCCGTGTTTTTTTCTTTCTTTCTGTATAAGGTTAAACGTTAACGTGTGTAAAATATACTACGCCAGACTAGTTTTATTTGCAAAATCTTTGCATATATATGACGTTTACCACTGAAAGTAATATCAATGAACTTGTTGTAAGCATCAGGCAGTATCTTTATCATTGTTTTTTGTTGAATGATCTGACGTAATTTCGTGACTTATATACAACAAGATATATCGCTTCATCGATTTTTGTCATCAAGCAGGGTCAATATTTATCCAATGAGAGACGGTGTTTTGCGATGATTGTGAATGTACCGTACTAACGGCAAAACGACTCATACGTAAATTTTTGTACGGATTTACGCGCGAAAATTTGAAACCTGGTTGCGCTCTTGGTAGTTTCACTGTCGTCTGCCACGGTAGATGTTGAACGTCGTATCGTGTTCATTTTAATATTATATACGGTATTCATGACAGTGTGGATTCATGTTGTACATTCAGCTTTCTAATCATTTTGGTTTTCAACAGCCTCGAAATCTGAAAGGGGAGAAGAAAGGACTGTTAAACCAGACAAGTTCAAGGTAAGTTTAACATTCCTAACCATTCCTTTGCTAATCATCGTGGTTATGTAGTTATATGTGGGGTCGACTCTATCCCACATGTATCACCGATCCCCTCCCACAACCCCTCCCCAACCCCTCCCTCCCGTAAAAAGGAAAAGAAGAAAAGTCGGGTGAAAACCTGTGAATGAAAACATCTGTAATTGTTATTATGGCGTTGCAATTGACAATTGCTTGGGATAACCAATTAGCATGAAGTCCTATATTTGTTTTGTTTACAACATAACATAGAGCCATCCTAGCTGCCGTGGTATTCAAAGTGGGAGTCGCCAACCTTTTAAAGGTCACTAAATACTTTGGAAAATTCGGCAGAAAAAAAAATTGCCGATATTTATGGGGCAAAAAAGTTCAGGCAAAATCTTGAACATAAATTGCTTCAAAAACCGCAAAATATAAAACCCGTTTTGTAACTAAGCAACATTAATCATATCATGACAATTTCTCACAAGGGATCAGACCCCTTCCTCATGGCACATTAGCTGCCACTGGCTGGTCGCCTGCAACATGATGAAAGAAAAATTATCAGGGTCTTACAAAAAGTGCCAGTAATCAACGAAATAAAGCGCGTTAGAAAATAAGTTAAAAACTGCACCATTTTCCATTCGATATAGTTTCGGTCAACAGATTAACTTACGCGGCAGCCGGCGTAGGACATTAAAAAAAAAATGGAGTATAAGGGGATACCTTTGTGAGGGGGATTATATACAACCCCTACTTATACATTCATCACCTACGCACATTACCAAAATGGCTGTCGCAACACGAGATGGGGAAGCAATGATTTTTTTTTAAAAGTTTTCATTAAACGCAGTGTGGTGTTGAATTATACAGCTGGGAGTTTTAATCGAAGGAGAAACAAAAATATGGCGTTTGGACGTTGTGTAAGTTGTAGCCTCTGCCAGCGGCGTTGAGCGCCAGATCACGCCCAAGAACTATTACGTCACTTGTCCCCACGTTTTGCACCGTTCATAGTATATAGCGTATTTCCCGGCCCGTCCATTTTTCCGGGGCCCCAAATTAACCCCGGCCCGGGGCTGCCAGCCCTCCCTCATCCCCTCTCGCTCTAGGCTATACCTCCGTCGCCCCATAATTATATCGATCATGGGTTGTTCCCATCATCCCTGGATCCGGGTTGGCGAATGAGTAACCGCCGTGTCGTCTGCCATATAGTTTGTTGCTTTTAGTGAGTTTATATGACTCCCACACGGTAGGTGTGCACCGGCCGACATGAGTTGCAGGAAAAGGAAAATCACATCGGCGTGCATAACCAACGCTTGGTTCATTCTGACTAATATAGATCGTGTTAACAGCCGTCAAAGTCGATTAAAAACTACGTTTATAGGAGATCTTGAAATCGACAACAAAATGTGCTGTTGCTAAAGGCTTTAAAGCCATTTCATTTTCATGTATGCAATTTGCAGGAAGTAGTTTAACATAATATTTGCAGCTTCATTCGTCACTTACTTACTTCCCCGTCCCCCACCTACCTCCCCCCATTCCATCAATCCTTGCCCGCCACTCATTTCGCGTTTGTGGCTAAATTGTGGTATGGTACAACCTCAAAGTTTCAAAATAGAGCACCATTTTATATTTTACCCTCCATTTTTACCAAATTTCTCAAAGGGTACGAGCCGAGTATTGTAACAGGAATATTGCAACGTTTCTTCGTCGAATTTTCTTCATTTTGGTAATCGTTTCTTAGGCTTTCTTTCTAGGAATCCAGTTCTATCACCTTTTGGCGAATCACTATCTAAGTATCTTATTTACATGATTTTTGTCACTGTCGTACCTCGTTTTTTGTACGGGTACTAGTTGCACGACGTCTTCGTTAGGGGTTGCTTTTCTCGACCCAGTTGCTCCTTGTGAGACGTGGTCCTTAAACCTTCCATCTTATGGTATTTAGAGGATTTTCTCGTGTGCCTGCTTCCTAAACAGCGTTTTCTAGGCCGGGCAACGCCCCGCCTCCGTTTAACAGGGACGGCTCCACCGAAATACAGACCGCAACAGCCGTCGGGCCCATGAAGACAAGATGGGAATCCTGGAACAAACCCAGAGCGGCGATCAGACGGGACAGGACGGAACCCGACGCTCAGCCGTCCAGGTTCACCTTGGTGCCCGGCCCTAGGGGTGCCCACCTTACCACGGTCTACCCGTTAATAGGGGGAGATTGTCAAACCAGTCCCATCGATGGATCTTGGATCCGGATGCTTGGGTACTGGACGCAGAGAGATCCTCTCTTTGTCTATTTGGATGACTACTTGGTTTTGGCGATTCTTTCCAAGACACTGCCAACAACAACACCGCTCTCACGGTGGACCTTCTAGCCCACCTGGCTTGAATCGTCAACAGAGAGAAATCGCAGCTAGTCCCGAGAACACAGGTCAAATACCTCGGCGCCCAATAAGACTTCAACCAAGGACTGGTATGTCCATCATCAGAAAAAGTCGTACCAATAATTCGAATAGCTCCTCGTATGCTCAGCAGCCAGAATGGTCGACATTATCCCATTTTGCAGGCTTCGAATAAGGCCAAGCCAGATTCACTTGCTGAAGTTTTACAGATCAGACGAATCCGACTTAGAAATGCGAGTGCCCAGTTCACCATTGGATCCAGTTCACCTACATTGATGGGCGAATACCAAAAAATGGGCCGGAGGAAGACCGTTTCATCAAGGAAGACTTCTAACGTCTATCACCTCAGACGCTCTTTCAAGCCTTTTGGCAAACTCTGACGGTCTCCAGGACTTGATCGAACTGCAACAGAATTCATCACATCAACGAACTCGAGCTCGAGGCAGTATAGTGAGAGCACTTCACTATTTCTGAGAGCATCACCGGGCACGGTGACAGCGTTCACAAACAATACGACAGTGGTGTCTTACATCAACAGAGAGGGAGGCACCAGATCGACCCGCCTGTGCCAGGCAACATGAAATCTTCTCCTTGGTGTCATCAGGACGATATCCTTCTCACAGCTTCCCACATAGCGGGGAAAGAGAATCAGATAGCGCGGATGTACTCTCCAGGGAAAACATGAATCCGACGTGATGGTCCCTAGCTCAACAAACTTGCATCGTTCTTTTTGACATTTTCAGCCGTCTGAACATCAACCTCTTTGCCTCTGTCGAGAACGCCAATCTTCCAACCGTTTGTTCCAGGGTGTTCCATCCACAACCTTGGGCTATTGATGCAATGTCAATATCCTGGGACTGGATGTAGGCGTACGCCTTCCTTCTGCTATGTCTCATACACAAGGTTCTACTGAAGCTACAGACATCCAGGACCAGACTTCTACTCATAGCTCCCAGGTGGCCCAGGAGACCATATTCCCAACTTCTCTTAAATCTCCTCCGAGAAGTTCCACGCAGCCTGCCGGACTCCACACACCTACTATCTCAGACCAATGGGGAGAGTCTTCCACCCCAACATTCGATCCCTAGACCTGACGTCGTGGTCATAACCAAGTCTGACCTCCTAGCGCAAGGCTTTACGGAGGACGTTGCCGATATGGCAGCAGCAGCGAGACGACCCGGCACCGTCAGGACGTATTCTTCACGACTTACAAATTACCACCAATGGTGTGCGGACACCCAGATTGTTCCATGTACAGCAACTGTGAACCAAATTACAGATTTCTTTATGCATCTCTTTGACCAGAGTAGACAGCGGTAGTTCACGGGGCGTTCGCAGACGGGTTCTCGGTAGGTACTAACAACATCATTTAACAGTCATACGAGGGATATTCTAACCGAAGACTCACCATCCGCTAACACCGCATGCCCACAAGCCGCTTGCGGTGCAAGGGTGTCGGTTAAGTAGTGTTGGGTAGTTCCTTCGGGTAGGTCCCGTCCGGTTGGGCCTCCCACCGTTGTAACAGTGCCACAGATGTTGAATGGGAGACAGGTAAGAGAGGGGTGAAGTAAATTTCCCGAAACTAACAGGTATGGGGATTTACGAGCGACGATACTTACCTGTTTCTCGAAAGACCTACACCTACGCTCTTTACTCCGACTAGACGGCTGAGCTTCATACGACCTGTAACGCCGCCCTAATTAGGATCTCTACAGATTGTCACAAGAACTCTTCATCTCACACTGTCGTCACTCGTTTCACCCCAGTTGTAACCACTTACTTCCTGATTAGGAACAGGAGGGGTCAGACGATCTAATCTCAGGAACCAAACGTGTGAGGTGAGTCTTCGACACTTTACCGGCGGCCATCATAGTCGTTACCTTGTTTACTGTTGCTCTTGTAGCACATAACTATTCGACACCACATGTAACCTTGCACTCAATCCACTTTTGTTTTCACGTCGTAGGGTCTCGGTCAGTCAGAAGAGGCTCGCGTTTTATTTCTAAATTTCGTTTTTGGTTCTTTACTTGTTTTGTTCCTGCTGCGGCTCATACTAACTACCCTACCCCGATTCCCTTACCTGTGACTGGAGAGTCCATAGGTCATGGTAAATCGGGAAGGAGGATAGAGTAGGCGGTGCCCAGAGAGTAAGGGCGCAGTGCTAAAACGTTTCAATAGTAGATGGGCAAGTGCATGTGTTGAGTGGGAGACATGCAAGTATCGACACTCATAAATCCTCAAACCACTAAGTTTTGTGTGGAATTTCATTAAACATCGAGTAATTTTAATATGTGTGTGTTTTTTTCTTCTCTCCTTCATTTAAGGCACCATCTTGACGATATGTCTATCGACAATTTCAGAGAATATTCTTCGATCAGAAGTGCAAATTTAAAACGAGCCCGCAGCGCCTCACCCGTGGACGACATTTATGACGAAGAGCAAAGGAAACTCTTTGAAATGGCCAACTCGCCAGAACCAAATAACATCGGTGAGATTGATATAACGATTAAAGGTGTTCAAGTTATACAGTATGAGAAAGGCATTTGGAAACGACTTCAAATCGGTATATCATTCAACTGCAGAAGAAGGGAGTAACGGTGGGTCGGAAGGGATGGGTGGGTGGGTGGGTGGGTGGGAGGGAGTGGGTCGGGGTATTGGGGAGGTGGTGATAGTTCCAGGGGAGGAAAAATGGAAACAGGGAGAAGGACGTAGGTCAAGGTTAAATCTTTGAAATTGAAAAGTTGTTATCAAAACAAACTTAAAATTTACGAACAAAGGCGTCCGAGGGAAAAGGCCGGCCTGGGTGGGGTGGGGTAAGGGGGGTTGACAATGTATGTGATATGTGCATAGAATGTGAACTTTGACGTCACTTTCAGTCACAGTGGTGCCCTTAAACCGTGCCAAATTGTATAATAATCAACTACCTGAATCAAACAGGTAAGTGTAAAGAGCTTAAAGGGGGAGGGGTGGGTGGGTGTGTGGTGGTGGTGGAGCGGGCTTGCGTCAAGTCCCGATAATGTCTAGCACTAACGTATATACCATGCAGAAGCTAAGGGAGCTCTTCACGTGCCATTTTTGCTGCCAATTTTCTACAGAATCTCTGCAGAGATCTCTAGCAGCTGATAGCCATCAATCCGGGCTACCAAGCAGTCCCGCTGAGAGGATTACCACCAGTGATATCAACCATAATGAAAGCATGTCGTCGAGTTCATCGATATTAACCTCCTATTATACAGTCACAAAACCGGTCGGGAAAAACCGAAAACAGACAGCCCCGAAGCATCTCGATGTTAAAAAAGAGGTCAAAGAGGTAAATATTATAGTCCCTTTCCTGTCTACTCCATCCCTAATCCCATATACCCCCATTAATCCTTTATCCATCCCTAATCCTATATGCCCCCATCAATCCTTCATCCATCCCTAATCCCATATACCCCTATCAATCCTTCATCCATCCCTAATCCCATATAACCTCATTAATCCTTTATCCATCCCTAATCCCATATACCCCCATCAATCCTTCATCCATCCTTAATCCCATATACCCCCATCAATCCTTCATCCATCCCTAATCCCATATATACCTCCATCAATCCTTCACCCATCCCTAATCCCATATATCCACATCAATCCTTCATCCATTTCTAAATCCAGTTTGCTCTCAATTTACCCGTCATATAGTTGCATTCATATTTCCCGAGATGGGTGTAAACACAAAACACCTAGGAAAATATTATTTATTATATTTATTTCAACACGGTTGCCAAGCTATTATGATATATTTTCAGTTTTCTCTCTTTTCCATTTCCATTCAGAAAGTTCCACACATCGCTCTTACTACATTCTCAACAAACTTTAAGTCACATCAGCCAATGAGGCCGAGGTAAGTAACAACTTAAAAGATGAAAGATAAATGGCGGAGATATTCTTAGAGCAATAAATCTTCGTAAGTCATTGTTAAACAAAACAAAATATAAACAACCATTTTATTTATTTATTTTTTCCTGCTACGGTGAGCTTGTTGTTGTTGTTGTCGTGTAACTTCGCGTTGTTATGGGAGACATCAGTGAACAGTCATAAGTAACATATTAGCACGAACTTGCGTGTAGATCATTTGAGGGGTGGGGGAGAGACACCCCACCCCACCCCCCTAAATGAGAGTCGGATTCAATAACCCCATTGCCACACGTCCTCCTTCTTATCACTGTATCCGTCACCTATAGTATGAGTGAAATCTTGGGATACCCAAGTTTCCACGCGTTTGAAAATTTACCCTTAAAACTTTCAACCATCAAATTTTGAAAAGGAAACGGTTGAATATTACGTATAGCTAACTTGTCATGTGTTAAAGGAGACACAAAACCCATCCATTATAAGTCTAGGTGATAGAGATAACTGTCATTAACAACTTCCAAACAGCTACAAAGAAAAGTCTTATTTCAATTGGTAGATATCGCAGGTTTAATGTACCTCCACATAAGGCTGAAGACTTGATCAAGTCTAAAAATGACGTCATCGAGCGACACGTGCTACACTTTTTTAATTGTAATTTTTTTTAAACTTATTATAATGTTTATTTTCTGTAATGGAGGTAGCTTTTGCCAATTTGAATCTACAACAACAACAACAACAACAAGCGTGACCTTATGAGGGAATTGGTTTTGCTGTCAACTCTCATAACAGTTTACCTTGAAACTTTGAGAAGAAAACAAATGAGACAGTGATCTCATATCCTGGTGACACTAAAAAATGTTACACATTTACAAAATTTATGTGACTTTTAAACTAGGATATCCCCCAAACGGAGCAATATTTTTTTTTTTGCTGTTTGGTAGGGGGTTGCTGTTGACAGAGATCTTAGTCACATTAGCTAAAGATGATTGGCTGGCTCTGTGTCTCCGGCCTTCAAATTTCAATGACAATGACAACTGTTTATTTTCAGCAATTGTGTACAGTACATGAATGTTTAACAAAGTATAAACGAATATTTTGATATACAATACAATCTAGAGAGACAGGTACAAAGAAGAAAAAACCCATCATGATAATTTATATACAATATTTCAAAGCTATACAAATGTATGGAAAAGGAGAAAAAAAAGAAGCGCAATGCTTATAGAATGTTTTCACCATTTGCATATAATGAATATATACATATACTGGAGAGAAATTGGTGAAAGGAAAAAAAACTCCAAAAACAAGAAAAAATAATATAAAAAGAAGAAAATAAAATAAAATGAATTTGTCGCAAATCAAAACAGTAAAAACTGGAAGTAAGAAATTAGTTTTCGGTCCCTATTTCCAAGCTTGGGGCGGAATCATGAAGTCATTTTGCAGATGCATATTGTTCCCTTCATATTTATAGGTACCACCAGGCATCTCAGAGCTTAACCGTCCCCCCAGGACCCTCATCAGCTGGTGAAGGGGGCTCGTCATCAAAGAGAGCTCGGTCCCTATTTACCCCCACCTCAAAGTCACCTTCACTGAATGTCAGGATGATCGAACTGACCCGACCAGCGCAGTCTTCTTCAGATAAAGCAGGGACACCGAATTCCCTTGCAAATGGTAGGTACACGCAGATCTGACCAGAAGGAGAGTGGGATTGGGTGCGGGGGTCAGGGGATACACCCCAATGAGGGGGGGGGGACAATCAGAAGGCACAGGTCAAAACATGGAGAGGACCGGGAAAATATGTGATGTAAATATCGGGTACTGTCATGTCATAAGATACTTAAAGAAAACTGCAAATTAGTTGTACCAGGTGACAAAAATTTTTCTAGGGCCCAACCTGGCTGGTTCTTAATATTTCAGAGTAAACTGGTAGTTGCCATATTTATATACCAGTATGAGAATGTAGGCATTATCGTGGTAATTTTTTTTTTTTTTTTTTAATTATATGCTTTCCTGAAGGATTAGAGCCTTGAAATATTTTTCTCAAGTATTTAGGAGGGACTTGTCATGTTCATTAGATATTGACTCTCATTCTTTTTTACATTTTTTTTATGGAAAAGATTGAAACGCACGAGCTAGGGCAGAGTTTCTCAGTTCCTTTTCTATACTATGGCTAGAGAAAAAGATTGGAGATTAGACCAATAGCCCTGACAGAATCAACCTCTCAATTATGACGTCACTAGATTGAGGAATGTGCTGGGTATGGCAATATAATGCTCAAGCCTAACACATTAAGTGTGTACTTAAATACTCGATTAGTGCGGCAAGATTATGTGTAATTTTTCGCGGGCTGGATTGAAATCTTTTGCGGGTAGGATTTGGCTTGCAAGCCGCTTGTTGTGAACCTGTGTGCTAAAGATATGCTAGTCTTTAATAACCCAGGGTAGCTTACAGGGTTATCTCACGTCATGGTAAAACTTGACAAACGCTACAAAAAAAACAAACAATTCTATTGGTCTATATACAACACCACAGATTCAAAATAATTGGCAAATCATCGTTCGCGCGCTTTTTTTTATCGGCATTACATTATTTCCCTTTGCCCCCATTTCGTTTCCTAGGTGATGATCCAAACTATCGCCAATCAGCCTCCAGCACCAGTGATACAGTGTTTTTACCGTCTGACATAGCTAACTGGTCGGTGGATGACGTAGCCGAATTTGTGCGAAGTTTGAAAGGATGTGAAGATTATAGTCAGGTGGGTTAAATTTGATTTCAGCTATAAATCTATGTGGTTCAGTTCAATTCATCGGTATGTACACCATCATCCCTACCCCTTCATTTCTCCCACCCCACCCCTTCCATCACCTCCTACCCCCACCCCTCCATCCCCCACCCCTCCTCCATACCCACCCCCAAGTGGTTCAGTGGGTTTTGATTACGTTGGTTTATTATAGAAATGATTAAAGATTGCGAAAAGTCATCATAACTCGAAAGTTAAACTTTATAAAATTTCTTAATTGTGACTGTCAAACTTTGTTAAATTTTGTTAAAGCTTGAAGTTTATTAGGAACATGGTACAATTAGACAAATTTTGAAAAGTCTAAATCTCGACATATAATCTTGAAATTTCTAGATTAAACGTCAACTTTGATGATTATTATTTTTTGTTTAGCCATATCCTTAATAAATATATCAACCTATTTTCTTCTCAAAATTTATCGTTTTTTTGTTGTTGTCTTTTAATTGAAACTGAGCCCAGTACTAATCAGATTGCTTATAATTTGATTAGTTCAGTGTAGTAACAGCTGTTTTCAATCTAGTGATTTCAATCTGTGACTTTTTTCTTTTCTTTTTAATGCGCAGGTCTTTCGGGAACAAGCTATCGACGGTGAAATTTTACCAGTTTTAACAGAGGAACATCTTCTACACAACATGGGCCTAAAGTTAGGGCCAGCGCTAAAGATCAAGATTAATGTTGCTAAGAGGCTAGGGTATCAAAACTTTATCGATGAAATGCAGTAGAGACGAAAACACCAAAGAAATTTTTACGAGGAATCTAGTTGTTACAGAACAAACTTAAACAACTACAGTATGGAAGTTACAGAGGAACAACAGCGATATAGAACTAAACTAACAGTGCCAGATTGATAGCCCCTAGGACCCTCTGGAACCGTATGCCCCCCTCCCACCCCCTCTGCACCCGTCCTACTTAGTAAGTGTTGCAGGAGAAACCCGACAAACGAAGGTTGGGTACGACTAGCCGGGAAGTGGTTACAGAGGGCCCCTTGAGCGACACATTTGCCTCTTGGATAATCCAACAGTATAGAGGATCATCATCACCCAGTTGGGACAATGTTTTCTATACTGCACTGTCATGTCCTGCTTCAGAGCACTCGTATTGTCAGTACGAGCAGTATGAATATCATGTTTTCTATCAGATCAAGGTTAGGAACTGTTTGTACTGTCAATATCAGTGCTTTCAGAGCATGAAATTGGAGTACAGTTTAGAGAGGTATTAGCATTAGGAAATTGTCCCAACTGGCTGTCATCATCGCCAGTAATGTAATATTCATTGGGTCGGAGAAGTCGAAGCATTATCTTTTGTTTTTTATCCATTAGGAACTTTGGGTGTTTTCAAGTTAGACCCTTTATAGATTCTGAAGTTCACGGTGTCAATTAGTCAGAGAGAAAGAGAAAGAATACAAAGTTATATGAAGTTAGCTCCCACATGGAAATAAGGAAATCTTTAATAGAATACAGCCAATCAAAATACACAGAAAAAACAACATTTGAACTAGTTTAGCAAAGGATTGTGTATGTAATATATAAATAAGGCTAATTAGAAAGTTAACCTGTCATTTTAAGTTGACAAACTAAGTCATTCTAACTATCCCAGAAACTTTCAATATGAAAAAAGCAGTTATATACAGAAGTTATACCATGTTAGGATAGCTGCCTAACCATCGGGTGACTTTCAATAACTAAATGTTTTTACTTTCCTCATTACCTCGTTGAGTGGATCTTAAACGGTTGTCATAAGCACAAAACAGGGATGCTTCCATGCAAGTAAAATACTTCTTCCAAACATGAAAGCCATAAAAACTTTCAAAAGAAAACAGGTACAAAATCTGCAAATGCTTGTCTTTCTAACATCTAACAACCGTTTTTTTTTATATATTATAGAAAAATTTGGGTGACAAAGATCAATACGTTTTTTTTATAGCAATTTTGATGGTGCAACTAATTTTCTTTTTTCTCTCACAATTTCGTCTTTCAATAACATATAAGTGCCTGACTATATTACATTTGGATGAAACCAATTTAAGTGCCTTATGCAAGGTGTATAGCAATAAAGTATTAAGCACAATGATCAAAGACAAATTATTTCTGTTGTGCGTGTTGTGTAGAGGGAAAGTCATATTTTTCTGATTAGTTTTTTTCAGTTCAGGGAAATTACCAGCCTGGATTCCCTTTACAGTTGCTGAGACGGTAATGAATTCCCCCGCCCCTGATAGCCACTGACTACTATCATGGGGTGGGGTTGGATCTGGGGGGGGAGGTACCAAGAGCCACGCAGGCCAGGCCCACAGGGGACAATTATTTCACCAGGCTCCCTTTTTTAAGTTTTCATTGTTTGTGAAATACATTATGAACATGAGAATAAATATTCTGCCTCGCATATTACCCCGTGCCCCCTAATTGATCCAAGGCCAATAATATTAGCCCCATTCCCTGATACAATTTTGATCAAATATAGTAAAGGTAGGGTAACTATACGGCCAGATTATTCGAGATTGTCCCGCTCTTACAACGGAAATATACCGTCGTCCCGTAGGCAAAGTGAATTGTCCCGATTTTCCAAAGGTCTCTGTGCTTTCAAAACTCACTTTTTTTGATCGATACCCAAACTAAAACAAAAACGCGCAAGTGCTAAACTAATTAAGTAACAATTGCCTACAAAAATTGGAAGGAGGAATAATGTTAAAAGAGCCGTAAGATTTTCTTTAAGTATTATTTCAACTCCATTCTACCTGGTCAAGAAAATATCGTACAAATATTCATAATAATACGGTGGCCCTGAAGGGACACATGAGTTTCAGACTAAGCGTGTTTTAGAACAAAACGACAACACATAAAAAAATACGGACTTTGTCATGTTTAAGTTTATTTGCGCAACGTAACTTATCAACTTGACTCAACGTATTGCTGACGTGTAGACAAGGTTACGTACAACCCAGAAAAGAGACAATTTTCCTTTTCATGCAAGTAACTCAAATACTCACAATAAGTAAATTTCATCTTTTGGGGTATTCAAAAAAGGTGATGTAAGTTTATCATTTAAGTGCCAGTATTCAAACTTTTGGCTTGGGGATGGGCACCCCAATTGTCATCTTGATCCTCGTGGCAACCCTCCAGTGGCGAAATGTTGTGACCTGGAAAAGGCGGCCGATATGGGGAGGGAGGTATCTCCCTCACATTTGTAAACTTTTAAACGATCAAGGGTGTTTAGTTGCAAAATGGTGTTATCTTTTGCAACTTTTGAAGTAACTATTTATGTTAACAAATGTTGTCACTTGTTGCCACAAATACTGGCGATTTTTCCCCCCTCCCTCCCCCCCCCCCCCCTCGAATTTGTGGAGACCCTCCAACACATTTTGACGGCATGTAAAAAGGTCACAACCCCGAGTTGAATAATGGAGATATAAGCGACTGTATAGAAAATAATATATAGACTATATATAGTATATATTCTCTATATATAGTCTATATATAGATTATATACTATATATAGAATATAAGCGACTATATTACGTTTATCACGGACTTTAACCACGAGCTCTTTGTTACGTTTTTCTTTTGATAATCTTCTCTAAAGGACTGTAGTAAGATGTGTAATCTTATCTTTATTGATATTCTTATGTAAATTTCTTTGATCCACTTTTTGGTTTATCCAGTGCAATTTAATCCTTTCTTTTTTTTTCCAGTGATATCTTCTGCTATGCAAATGTTTAAAAAATCAATCTTAAAATCACTATCAAATTTTAATACTAAGAAAAATGATTGCAATAAAGGAGAATATGAAGGATTTTTGTTGTCACTTTACATAAGAATCTGTGTACCACAATTGATAGAGCATGCTGGTTAATATGATGAGTCATGGGCTATTCGATGGGGGTACAGGGGCCATGTACTGGGTCATGCGATGGTTCCTAGTACAGATTTGGGTACCTTTTAATCAACTATTGCAAAATGACTAAGACGAAATATTAATTTGTTCATACCAGCTTGTCCAGATTAATATGTTTCCCTTGCAAGCAACTTATGCAATATGGTTTGCTACTTCAGCTTACTTTTATCAAACCTACTGAGTACCACGAAAATATGAGAAAGTGAGTACCACGAAAATATGAGAAAGTGAGTACCACCAAACATGAGAAAGTGAGTACCACCAAACATATGCAAAAGTACCACCAAACATGAGAAAGTTGGGTATCGCTAAAATATGAGAAAGTGAGTACCACCAAAATATGAGAAAGTGAGTACCACCGAAATATGAAAAGTGAGTACCGCAAAAAATGAGAAAGAGAAACACCAAAAAATAGGAAAGTTGAGTATCGCTAAAATATGAGAAACTATGCCCTAGCAAAATATCATTGTAGGTTCATCAAAACTAAAATTGATATTGCCAAGATTAGTTATTATTAGTTAGTATCATTAATGATTCTGTTTGATAAATGTTGTCATCATATTTACTGTTGCTTTTTTCATGAAAGTAACAATCAAATTGAAAAAAAATCAAATTAGGACTTCCTCAAATTCTTGAATTTCTCTTTATTTTCAGAAATTTCTAATAGTCATTCCAATCACACCTCTTATTGTTGTAAGTTGTAGGATTGTATTATTAAGTCAATTTTAAACAGTTGCTTTAAACGGGATATACGGTAAGAACACTTTTACCCCCATAGGTTTACTTAACTACTAAGTAATAATAATATTAAGTTATAACATGTTACTTTAATAACGAAATTTTTCTACCATAATTTCTTTAAAACCCAATAGTAAAATATTCAAAGGCATTTCACTCTTTCATTTTTCTTAACACTGAAGTCAATGGGAGCAATTAATTGTGGTGTGCCACCTGCTTCGCTGGAAATATTAAAGGTCACGCGCGCATAAGGACCAATGTGACAGCGCCCCCAGTAGAAAATGCTGGACCGTCTCATTGCTCTATCTTCACAGATGCCAGACTTAAGAAGAAATGAGAGCGACAACCGATATTCAACCCAATGGTTTACATTCAAACCGTCAACCGTGTAAAACCATTTCCTTTTAACATTTTTCAACAGGAGACATTCCTAATATGTCGTCGATCGTTCTTTGAGTCCAATATTTCAGGCTTAATTTTTCTCCACTCCTGAATCAGATAACACTCTACCTTTAAAGGTAACAAACACCCCTCTCTTTTCCCCTGTTTTATAGTCAAGTTGCAGCCTTTAAATAAAATGACCCTTCTGTAATACCCTCCAAAAACTTCTTCAAGTACCGGGATGCCTTTTCATGACCATATTTCACAGGAATTGACGTCAGTCAGTAGTCAAACAATTGTTTCAACGAAAGTTTTTCTTTTGGTAACCACGACGCATACCGAGTCAGTAGTTGAGGCTTACCTCACCGGTTAACAAAAAAAACAACCTCCTAAAATTCTTATATAATCCAAGACTAGCTGTATTTCTGGTTCTGAAAGTCTTGCAGCTTCGTAGGGTAAAGTTGTTAACGTTTGTTTTAAAGCAACAGATTTAATCACAATCTGAAAACATCCATTATAAATACTAACCAAACAAAGACTACAGCTGCTATTCAGGCCTAATCAAAAACATCCTGGTTACTCAAAAATATTTTACAACTTCACACTTCAGGATCATGTCTCTTTTCTTGGAATGGCACTATTCTTTCCATCTCTTTCCCTTCGCAAATCCCCTCTTTTTTTTTCATCGAAATTTTACATCCCTCTCCTCTGCTCCATGCAGTCTCGTTCTTCCCAGTTTCCCCTCCGACTTCACGGACCGGTCTAGAAGTCTCTCGGATCCTCCGTCCTTGTGATGCCTTCCGAGATTTCTTTTCCTTTCTCGCTGTGCCATTGATCCAATGACGTATTTTCCGGTTCATTTCTACAAGTCGTCGTTGTCGGTCATGGGAACGTTTCTGCTCGTACCTGGTGATCATCTGACGGCATATGCTTCCCCATTCCGTTTTCTCTTTTCACCATTTTCTCTTTTTTCACCATCTTCTCTATTTCACCAACTTCTGCTTCTTCCTCGGTTTCGCTCCTCCCTTTGACTTCCTCATTTTCCCTTGGGGTGCATTCTTCCTCATTTTCCCTTCCGGTGCATTCCTCCTCTTTTTCCCTTCGGGTTCATTCCTCTTCATTTTCCCTTCAGGGACCTTCCTCTTCATTTTCCCTTCGGGGACCACCTTCTTCTTCTCCTTATTCGTTGTCGTCGTCTTCTTCTTTTTGATCACCTCGGTCTTCTCTTCCTCCGACATGTCAAAGTCCTCTACGATATCTTTCACGTTGGCCATTTCTCTGAAGATCTCCGTCTTCTGTTCCTTGAACTTTTCTGCATCCATCAGTTCCTCCTCCTCCTCCTCCTCCTCCTCATCATCTCCTCCTTCGTCGCTCTCGTCCGAGAATCCATCCTCGTCATCGTCGTCCATGTCCGCCCGGACCAGTGCGAAGACCTTCTTGCCAGAGTCCAGTTTCTCTTGCCGCCTCTCGGCTCGGACGAGGAGGTCGTCTTCGGAATCGCTGTCTCCGTGGAAGAGTTCCTTCAGCTCCTTCTTGCTGTGATCTCTCTGGATGAATTCAAAGGCCTTCCTCTTCTTGGTGGTCATGGTCATACTGCCGATTTCTTCCACAGACTGCAACAAAAAAATAATAAAAATATAATAAACGAAACTTGACCAAATGTTTCCGTGGAGCTTGGTGCACAGACTGTGACACAAATGAAATAACCAAACTTCATTAGACGTTTCATATTGCTTGGTCCACGGAGTGTAAGACAATCAAAGCAATTATGAAAATTCATTAAATGTTTTCATTTGGTCCTTATATGGTAAGACAACAGGGGCAAAAAAATTAACAAACATGGCCAAGTGTTTTCTTTTGGAGCTTGGCCACACAGACTGCAAAATGTTATCTAATATATTTTTGGTATTATTTAATGTTCTATTATATATCACTGTCCAAAGATTGTGAGACGATGAATGAGATAATGAAACTTACTTAAATGTTTTCTGTGGGATTGGTCCACAGATTGTCACACAACAAAATGAAATGAAATCTTTACTAAATGTTTCATGTTGAATGTTAACACAGACAGATAACACATGGTACAAAGAATCGTTCTAAATGCTGATACTTTTCGCATCATCTTACCACATCTCTCGCCGCTTCAGCCATCCTCAGTTCCTTCTCTCGTAAGTTACGGTACGTCTTACAGTACTTTGATATCGGTGGTCCCTCAAGGAGGTATTTTGTCTCCCAAGCTTTCTGTGATGAGGTTAAAAATCAAATAAAAATAAGTAATTTATGAAAGTTTCCATCCGAAACATGCGCCAAAAATCATCAAAGCAGGTATTTATCAGGTAACATATATATTTCAATATATATATAAATATATATATATATATTACTCCCTCCCTCCCTCCAATTCCCTACCCACACCTCCATAAAAAAGTTTAGCACATAAGCAAATAGCCAGAAGTTGCCAAAAGCACATGCCATGCAGTTCTATTGCTTTATCGCTCCATATTCTTCTCACATGTTGAGGGAGCTCATATGTGTCCTCTGAAGCCGGTCAATAAAAATCATAAGTTAGATCAGCTGACCTTTTTTACTCTTTACAGCATATTAGTGAGCATCAGGGATTAATTTCATGACCATATACATGCATCTTACCCTCCTCCCTCCCTCCCTGAACACGCCCACAACTTCAACACACCTCCATAAAACATTTTTATTATGAAGCAAGTTACCAAAGCATATTCCTTGCAGTTCTATGGTTTTATCTCTCCTAAAATCACAAGTTATATTAGCTGACCATTTTTACTCTTTACCACATATTAGTGAGCATCACAGATTAAATCCATGACCATATTGCATGCATATTACCCTCTTCATGCCCACCACTTCAACACACCTCCATAAAACATTTGATTACAAAGCAAGTGGCCAGAAGTTGTCAAAGAGCACATTCCTTGAAGTTCTATGGTTTTATCTCTCCAAAAATCACTAGTTATATTAGCTGACCATTTTCATACTCTTTACAGCATATTAGTGAGTATCAGGGATTAAATCCATGACCATATACAAGTATAAACACTGACAAAATGATTAGAGAGAGAGGCAGAGTTAAAAGTGACTTACGACAGCACCGTTATCTGCAATGCCAAATGTGGCAGTTGACCTTCGCTTCTCGATATCGTTGCAGTTTTCTTGAATTTTGTCTAAGAGTTGCTTGATTTGACGGGTGAAATTGGCCACTTTGCACGTCTTCACAAATTCCTTCATCTACATATGAAAGGAAAATATGCATGAAGTGTACAAATTATTTCTGTGAATTGAAGGTTACTTTCTATATCGGATAACTAAATGCAAAAAAATATATATATGAAGGTAGTAAACCATTATATGTATAAGTAAAATTTAAATGAAAATGCTTTATTTAATAAGATGATCAACGAGGAGGATAAGACTTGGTGACATCTTCACTAGTTGTACAAGTCTCAAAAAGAAAATTATCATGATATTTTAGACAAACATACAAAACAATTGTTCCAATTTCTTTCCCCTGTGATCATACCTACCATTTTCATACTTCTGCTTTACAAGTTTCATAGGGGAACTATATCCTTTGAGTCATCGCCATGACAGCAAAACACCAAGCAAGAGAGAGTGATATATATATATAGAGGGAAGCAGACTGATACCAAAATATAAATTTGCACCCTGGTTCTTTGAAGATTGATATGATCACAAGAAATATTAGGAAATATCAATCAGTTATTTAATATGATATGTAGTTATCAATCACACGAAGTATGATCATAGGTCATTCGGCCTTCCCCATGGTTACTGCTTTCATTCTCGTGGTTATGTTAGTTGTAAGTTGAATGTGTCATTGCTAGTAACAGTAAACTAAGGCAACCGAATGTGGGTTTTATTACTTGGTGGAAACAAATGTAACGTAACATGCCCATAACTGGTTAAAACACTTTCTACTAAGGGAAAATAATATGTTTCACCTTGGGGGATCATATAATGTAAACTAAGCTTTGCATATTGACATTTAACACTAACTCAGGAAACCCAATAGTATGATAATATGATCTAGTTAGCTTGGTGGGTAAAGTGTGAACTCACCTTCACTATTGCTGGTAGCACTAACTCGGGGAAGCCGATGGTGTGACAGTGCGTGTTACAAACTTCTAAGATCAAATCGTAGATCTGGTCGATCACTCCTTCCTTTAAAGGGGAAAGAAACAAGATGGTTTATATGCAAATTATATGCAAATTACATCATACACAACCCTGGAAGGATAAAAACAAATTGGGGATGCTAAGATATAGTTCATATTATATTAACATTCAAAGGACATAACAAGGTACGGCAAGGTAGGGCGTCTATTTCTACTTCCTCGATATGAATTCTTTCTTCATCTCTATTTATCCGTCTCTTTCACCAAAGTTTGCTTTTCTTTTCATCTCTTTTCAGTTCTCTTCTGTGCTTTCTCTTACATGGCTCTTATTTTGTGAAAATCTTTCGTTGGATCAAATTCCCCCCCCCCCCGATTTTTTTCCTTCCCATCCTTATGGACACTATAGCAATGGTCATAGTATCTCCGTTTTCTAGTTTTCCCTAATTTTTCTACTCAACTGTTTGTTATGTCATTCTTTTTTTTCTGTACGATAATATGAGAAATAAATTGACAGTTTTGGTCTAGTTTCATTAATACATGAAATACCAGTCACAATTCATTCGTGCAAGGTAGTAGAGCTCTTCTTCTTCTGTTTGACACCTATGATGTAATTTCCAAAACAAATGCCATAATTCTTTTTCTTGCCATTAAAAATACTCCCTTTCCAGATAGCCTTCCATGACAATTAACCTTTGTGTAATCTTGTATTATGTTTACACGCAATGTGTTTCTGTGATTAATTGCTTTCATTCTTGTTAAAATCACCAAGATTTGATTCATTGAGATAGCACTCTGGTCTGGCTGTAGTTTGGATCATGTACTGTGATATAGAACACAGAAGCTGGCCTGATAGCTAAGCTTAAATGCATTGAGGTAAAGTGTTAGGGTCAGGTAGGGCAACTATCTCATCTCACTAGTTCTTGGAAGACTCGAGAACAGCGTTGGAAACACATCCATAATTCCTTGTGAAAGAAAGTTTTGGTTCAGAGGTGTAGCAATAGGTGGTTAAGGGGGGGGGGGGCAGTGGGGGGTTCATTGAACCAGGGCTCCCAAAGACCGGGGACCCACAAGGGTTGGTTCCGACATTTGGAGCCAACAGATCACAACTGCCTGTCATGTGAGATACCCAGACAAGACTTTACAGCATGTCACATTTATGGCTTCATTCCAAGTGCAGTACAGATAGAGTAAAGTTGAAGAATCCCATCTCTAAACTGTATACTGAAGTCTATGAAACTTTACCTTCACCACTGTTAAGGTATTATCATTTATCTACTTCAGGGTTTCCCCTAACTTTAGCCCCCCACGAACCCCCTGTGGATGTCAGAGTTGTCCGCGAGCCCCCAACTTTTCGAGACACGATCTGAGTCATTATTATACTATAATACGCATAACAGTGCTTCGTAAAAGTTCAAGTATCACATGCATGGTACGGTACTACTATTGCAACATATGCGTATGGAACGCGAAAAGAGTTTGTCGATAGGTACGACTTTTGTACATTACTACATTATATGACATGTCAGATGCTAGCTCAACAAAAAAGTACTCTAGTTTTGACTTTCAGAAACGTCTCACGAACCACCTGGGATGGACTCACGCACCCCCTGGGGGTTCATGCACCCCAGTTAGGGAACCCCTGATCTAGTTCAAACACTATCCTCTAACTTTTAGACCGTGACTAAATAACTCTAGATCGTAACGACCAATATTTGTAGTTGGTGGAAGCTCACTGACGACTTAACACCAGACACATACTTAAGAGCCTTGCTTAGATCAGTGTAGGCCCTCATACTGTACATATGTAGGGCATTATACAGCGTACATGAGGACATGCTTAATATTGCACATGGACGCCTATTTGCATTGAACTGAATTACACAAAAAATAAAACATTAACTCACCCTGAACCCCTTTTCCATGATTTGTGCTTTCGAGAGACGTAAAATAACGGCAAAGTTGATCGGTTTGAAACTCATAGAAGCGTGCTTCTTATTGAAATCAGTGATGTCAAATATCTACGAGGAAAAAGACATTCACATATTTCATATAAAATACTTATTTAAATTTTGGTAAAACATCGACTCAAAAAGGGAATACACAATATACCTAAGAAGTAACCAGAATCTCAACCATAAAATTTCAGCTGTCTCACACTTTCTCTCACACTAATTCAAGAAAAAGTATGATTTTCAAATCTAAGCCATTAAACATGAAAACCGAGTATATTGTAGACCATCAAAGATCGCTGCACACTACCTATATGATCTCGACTCAACTCACTTGACCGTTGGACCTAGAACTGACTCCCCACACACTGACCCACTGTTCAGCACACATAATGACTGTTTGCTGTTGACAACAAGAGCCCGTTTAGGTCACATGGCAATTTGTTAACCTATGATTGGTCACATTTGTCAAAACCGTGCAGTTCTGGTCATAAACCACCACACACTGCAGATTGGGAAACAGCTGCATGTTCACTTTTCCAGACTTGACTTAATACTGGTAAGATCTTAATCAGTCGTAGTCTTCAGCACACACACACAAACAGGCCAACTATCTGCTATTTCCATGCAATGACAGTCGAGGAGTTGAGTTCGGTCTTGATCAGGCTTATATTGTAATATTGAGCAGCCGTGACACATTCTAGCAACACACTGGCTTTTATGGAAATTTCTGCACAATACAAAGCAAATGTTAGAAACATAACTTATACCGTGACACACAGTGCAGTGCTTACAGCAGTGTCAGTTGGACTATGTTTGTCTTCCCTCAAAGAGAGGGAAGGTGACTTACCTCTGTCAAGAATGGAAGCAGAGGAATAAAGACCCCAGTAGCAGCAGAGAGGGTATTCAAGGACCTGATGACATGAAACCTGATTGGGTAGTACTTTCCAGCAGGGATTAATCTAAAGAACAATGAAGATTAAAAGAGAACAATGAAGTGTAAGAAAGAACAATGAAAATTATGAAAGATATGGAGATTTAAGAAAGAACAACATAAGATTAATAACAATGGAGATTAAAGTAAAGAACAATGAAGATTGAGAAAGAACAATGGAAATCAATAAAAGAACAGTGGAAATTAATACAGAATCATGAATATTAATATCAAGAAATATGGAGATTAAGAAAGAACAATGTATATTAAAAAAATAACCATGGAAATCAATAAATACAGACCAATGAATATTAATATAAGCGACAATGGAGCTTAATATAAAACAAAGAAAAACATAAAAGTAGGGAGTACAAAAAAGGTGGGGGTGATAGGGGAAGGAGAGGAAATATGACACTGGGGGTAAATTTTGGAACATGAAGTAAAAGCAGTACACAACTCACTTGATGACACCCACTGATGTTTGAACTAGCGGATAGATGAGTGGTCTCAGATTATCATCCTGGTGGAGGGTACCGAGGACTCGACACCAGAGGTGGATACAGTGGACATACTGCCAGTTGTAAACCGACTGGTACGAATCCTGTATGGGTTCAACCACATTAAAACATATCTATCAACATGTTTTCTCTTTTCCTTAAGTTTACAGACTGTGCTCTGCCTTGCTAGTTTCTATGTCTGGCTTATCCTTTGTTCTTATGAAAACTTCTCAAAGTATTAATTTTTTTTTTCCTAAGTAAAAAGAATCTAGTTTCTATACAGATCGGTCTGCAATAACTCGAATCATCAGTTTTCCAATCAAAGATGTCTAGAGTTGGTTTTACATTGAGCTGTTCAAGCTAGTCATTTGACATCTCTATAACCACTTCATCCCTGCCCCCATCCAACCCCCCCCCCAAAAAAACAACCAAAAAAAAATATTGGTTATCTTTGCAAAGAGATGACTAACTAATTGCAGTACTGGAATGAGAAACAAAATGGCTAAAACCAAACAGTAAGCAAAAAGACTAACAGGGTAACAGGATTGGTCCAGCATAATGGGAATGGATTTGGTAGGTTATAACATAACATCATTTCACAGTATGCACTGGGAGGGGGACATGGGAAGAGAGAATGGGTGGGAGGCAATTCCCTCTTCCCAATGCTCCCCCAGCTGGCTCTAGTTAAACAAAACTGAAGTCATCTGCCCCTTAATTGCCTGTGATATGCACTCTATACAGATGGATTTGGCACTTCCAAACTGTCCCCTCCTCCCCCCTTCCCCACACCCCTGTTTGCTTCCCATACACTTTCCCCACCTCCTCCAATTCTGGCCCCACTGCTGCATACACACCCATTGAGAACATCGGGCAGAAAATTTCGGAAGCAATCTGAATTTGCATAGAACTTGTTTACGCAATACCAGATAAATTATTCACTGAATATTCATGTCATCTGTACCATAGTCGAACTCTCACCTTTTTCTTGATGGTCATCGCATTCCTGAGGTGAATGGCCAACTGCCTGATGTAGACAAATGCATGCTGGTAAGTCACTTTGGTATCCAGAGCAAACATCTCCGTCAACGAATGCTGCATGAACATTATCACCGGCAGGGTGTTGGGGGACGTGAATCTCGAGTTCCTGACATAACTCAGGTACATTTTCTGTAAACAAAGAGGCATGACAAGATTTGTGACAACTTAAATCATTGTTCTTCCTGGTAAGTCCCACTTCAAGGCATTGAAGACTCGCCCCAAATGGCGGGCCGATTCTGAAAAAGTTAACTTTCCGTTACTTGCAAATGACGTTTTCTTCTTGTCGCTACAAAATGCAGACAGTAATGAAACGTGATACCTTGTTATCTGTTATCTAGACCTGAGATGTCCACGCTGCTATGAACACTGTGTTGTGGGTATTGACCGTAGCTGTATGTATTGACTGTACACTAGTGTCTAATTACTGACGGTAGCAAGCTGTTGTGTGTATTTTCTGGAATCTATGGTGGTGTCTAACACTTCTGTTACACCTCATTCGAAACTAGGTCAAATTACCGGCATGAGACGTTTCTTTGTGCGCGAGTGAGTCTTCACACCCTTTAACTCTTTCATTTGCATGTGATGTTCAGAACAAAGGCAATGAAGAACCATTGTTGGATCATGGACAATCACTCTATCAGGTATCACCAGACCAGATGTTTAATTATTCATTGATTTGCTTGATTTATTTAAATTTTGATTAATTGACTTTTGGGATGCAACTTTTATGATATGATATGAAATAAATCTCACTGCTGAAATTCCCTGCACCTTAATAAATATTTAGTCAATTAAATCAGAAAAGGAAATTTGAAAAATGTTACAGATGCATCATAACATGGTCCTCATGAATCTCAAATTGATATTACAGTAACTGAACAGGACTTGAATATTTGTGACAAATGTACAAAATTTTGTCCATTTCTACTTAAACCAATCAAATGATATTTCATTCTGCTACACAAATCCACAGATGATCTGGGGTTACTCACCTTCAAAATGAAGTCCAGTTTGGCGTTTTTCATATGCCTCGTCAGAGAGAAGAGACAGACAAACGAGAGGATTCGCACCGTCTCCTCGGACGTGCTCCACCACTCCACGAGGTACGTGACCAACTTGCTGGCGATCTGGGCGTGGCAGGCAAAGTATGGTACCATCTTGTGGACGTGGCGCAGCAGGGCGGCCACCAGCTTTGGATCCGTGATGCCTTTGATCAGTTGCATCAGCTGCACCAGGTACGACTTCACCGCGATGCCAACTTTGCTCCAGTTCTTGGCCGCGCTCGGGAGCATCATCCTCTTCATGGCTTGTTCGTCGATCTCCAGAAAGGTTTGCAGGAGCGGGTAGGCTCTCTTCAGGCACAGGGTGACTATGGCATTGAATGCTAATTTTATGAAAGAAATTTGTAGAATGAGTAAATAAATGAATAAATAATACCTCGCAGTGATTTCTGGAGAATTGCTCATATAAGACAATTATAATAAGTAGAACATTTTGATGACCATTCGCTGTTATGATCGTTACAGACCATCTACCGTAATCCACTCCTTTGAAGAATGGAGGGTCTAGCCAGCCAAACTAGGTTACATTTCAATCAACCATATCTTGAGTTAGGGACAAAATAAGAGGATGGGATTTTCAAACTAACAATGCGGAAATATTTTCTCTTTAAAATAAAAGTGTCAAAATGTGTGCCACTGGAATTATCACACTTTTAAGATCAAAGTTTGGAGTGAATGTCTGCCACAAGCAGAGGAGTAAGTAGTCACAAGCTCTTCGTCCTACTTACTTGCACTTCCTTTGATGTAAAACTTGATATTTTTGGGCGAACTCTTCTTCTGAATGTGACAGACAGCGGCTGACAGTGCCCTCACGATGTCCTTGAAGGCTCCGATGGAACCGCTCTGCATCTTGGCATCCCACCTCTCGATCATCGTCAGGGTGACCTTGATCTGTCCCTCCTGGTTCTCCTCCTCTTCCTCGTCATCCTCCTCTTCCTCGAGGTCCTCCTCATCGCTGTGCACTTCGAGCTGTAGATCAAACAGAGTGATTGATGAAAGATCATGTGATCGGTCACTTGAACGATTTTCTGAAATGTATTGGATTTAAATATTAGGAGACTGTACTGCAGAGAACATTTTAGGTAACATGAAGCCCCGCCAGCCCTACCCCCACCCCCCCTTCCTCTACAACAAAATACCTTCTCTTTAAGATCTGGTTTGTGGAACAATTCTTCCTTTCTCTTTTTCTCCTTCTTCTTTTTCTTTTCTTTATCTGCTTTCTTTGCAGCTTTCTTAGATTTCTTCTTGTCTCCCTCTATATCTTCTCCCTCCTCATCATCCTCCTCGATGTCATAATGAACCGGAGCTATTTCCATCTTCCCGACTCCTTCGTCATCACTCTCGACATCATCATCATCATCGTCATCCTCTGAGATATCCGAGTCAGCAAAGTTCAACAACGTCTGGTCCTCCTTCTTCAGGAAATCATAAAATTCTGGATCATTTTCTTCCAGTTTCTTTAATGCCTGCTTGTGTTGGGCCATACGACCCTCTTTGCCTCTGGGAAAAGAAAACATAGGAATATTAAGACATTAAAATTGCTAAATTTGGTCTCCACATGAAAAAGGTATTTCATGAACAATGTCTGTTTTAAAACATTTTTTCTAACCCCCTATTCCTGGCAGTCTAGAGTCCTGTCACTAGTTTACCACATTCTAAACAAACAAGATGCTTCAACTGAACTCACTTCTCCTTGGTGTCCTTCGTCTTACTGATAGGCTCGCCTTCACCTGCATCTTTAATTTCTGTTTCATCTTCATCTTCACTTTCATCTTCATCTTCACCATCACTTTCAGAATCCAAACCTCCTGCAATGGCATCTTCAAGTTGGCTGATGAAGCAAATTTATGAAAAGGAAAAAAAAAGAAAAGATTTGTAAACTATGATCACTCTTTGAGTATATTACAAAAAAGGAGAGAGTAGAGGTGTGAGAAATGATGGGAGCTAGAGTATTTAATGGATGGTTGGGCACATAAAAATGACTCTCTTGCCTTTTTAATCAACTGGCAGTGTAGAGTCCTGACACTAATTTGCCACATTTTAAAAGACAAGATGCTTTGACTGAACTAACTTTTTCTTTGTGTCCTTCATCTTACTGATAGGCTCGCCTTCACCTGCTTCTTTAACCTCTGTTTCATCTTCATCACCATCACTTTCAGAATCCAATCCTTCGGCCAGGAAGTCATCTACACTGAAATCTTCAAGTTGGCTGATGAAGCAAAATTATGAAAAGGAAAAAAAAACAGATTTGTAAAGAATGATCACTACTTGAGTATATTACAAAAAAAGTAGAAGTGTGAAAAAGTGGTGGGAGGTACAGTATTTAATGGATTGTTGGGCACATAAAAATGACACTCTTGCCTGTTTAATTGACTGAGATTTGAATAAGTAAAGACTAGGCCTAACTATAGTGTTGCTATAGCCTAGGCTATACCTTATAATCAGGTTTATACTGATACTAAGCACTCTTGTTTATTTAATCAATGGTTGTTGGGAAACTGAACATTGCAATAGTGCGTAGTTGGACCAACCATCGATGGAAAAACAGGTCAAACCATTTCACAATTGTGATCTATATTTCAAGAAGGCTAACTAGGTAAACACGACCAGTCGACCAGTGAGTGCGTGATCAGAGGAAAAACAGGCAACTTTCATGTGGTATTCCAATAATTTCAACAATGAATTTTACCATCAAGAACAAAAATGAAATAAATAAGTAGCCTAGGCCTATGTCAACTTTATTGAATCCCAGAAGGAAATTACATATCTGCGGTGAGCAATACAATGAATGATACAAAATGGTGGGAAACACTACTGCCAGAAACTGGGATTATCAACCTTGAAGCTTATACTTATAGGCAACAGCAGTGCTGATTACATAGACAAGCCCTGCATTAGTGTTAGTTCTAACTCTAAAGTATAATCAGACCTATTCCAAGGTTATGGATAATCTAGACTACCGTGTTAGTTGTACGTCTCGCGTTAGGCCTAGTCTGTGTTCGCATTTCTTACCGTTTCTTCCCTTTCATTTTCAAATTGGTAGCGATCTAATAGCTTTAAATAATACACAATTATGTGTTGACAGTTATCTGACACCGTCGGTTTTGGACTAAAACTTAAAAGTCAGGGAGAATTAGTCAATGAACCTAGTAATCACAACGTACTGCGGTAGTATTAGTACTAGCAGGCCTGTACCTTGTAGTAAATCACCAGGCTAGTTAGAATTGGTGTGGACCACAGAAATTAGTGTGGACTGCTATTACCATGTTGTACGGAGAAGCATGTTGCGCAACCAAACACACGTGGAATTTTATGGAACGCCAAATTAATGCCAGGTAAGCATCAGAAATATCTCATAAAGGGCTCTATAGAGACCAGGATTATCCATGCATTTCCACTAAATTAATTACAATAAAATCAAGTATAATGACGGTTCTATGTCCGAAATATATATAAAAGTGTCTAGAATCAAATCAAATGGAAAACAAAGGAGAAGGATAAAAAAAATTCTTCATGATCAGGTCTTTTTGATATATAAATATATACAACATTGGACGCCATTTTGTTTTGGTTAGGCACATTTTAGTTTGATACTGTGTCAAAGAATAAATTTCTATGTACTGTGTGAATATCCGTATAGAAAAGAGTTCTACCCTCCCCTTCCCCCTTGCCCCACAACAGCATCGTCAAATTCTTGATAACTGGCGCACATACCCAGTGGCTTTTGTCGGCTAATAACCATGGTTATAAAATTATAATATCCATTGCGTCAATCTGTCAAGGTTAGAAAGTGCGATTCCGCTGTCTATATATTTCAATATAAATTTTGATTTTGCATTTTCTTAGCGTAAGTCAAATAGTTCTAGTCTTTGAATGAAACAAATTTTAAAAACATACCTGTATTTATTTAACAGCATTGATGGTTCAGTGGTAGAATTCTCGCCTCCCACGCGGGAGGCCCGGGTTCGATTCCCGGTCAATGCAACTGCTTTTTTTTTTCCTTATTTTCTTCGACTGATGTGGTTGTGATGATAGTCTGGGTGGGGAGTGGTGGGGTATGGTAGTCGTGTGGTGAGCCCTTTCTTTCGAGTACTGGTGGGGGTGAGAGTGGTGGTGTGGATGGCGGTGATGTTGTATGGTGGGGTAGTGGTGGTGTGGTGATATGGTGGTGTAGTGAGTCCTTTCTTTCGAATACATTTGTAATCGAATGCATCTCAATATTATAAGCTCAAGAGAACTAATTACAGGCAGTCGCGAATCAATACAACATACCCATGTACCGTAAGTTGTCCGTCACACATTCAATTTTTTAAAAGGGCCGGGAACTTTTCAGGATTCTCACAAATACGTCTGCGACCATCTTGTTTGAGGAAGACACAAGATATTTTGATACTGTGTAGTCCCCGTGCAGAACTTTTAACAGCAACTCCGACCCCCCCCCCCCCTCAAACCGCCACCACCAAGAGCATCACCACCAATATGATACCGTTATTAGACTACTATAGCGCACACCACCAACAACATCACCACCAATCATACAGTTATTGGACTACTAGTATAGCGCACACACCGAAAACTTCACCATGCAAAAGGAATCCGTAACAAAGTACCGTAATATTTACTCTGTTATTCATGACGTCATTTGTAAAATTGTAGGAATTTCGATTTCACTTTGTTTTTGGTCACTTTCATATTATTTTCATATTTCAAGTTTTAACACAACTCAAAACGTTATAGTTTTAAACTAAAAGAAGAAACTGTTAATACATTTCCAACTTTTTCATCTGCATTGATGGTTCAGTGGTAGAATTCTCGCCTGCCACGCGGGAGGCCCGGGTTCGATTCCCGGTCAATGCAACTGCCTTTTTTTTTACCTTATTTTCTTCGACGGATGTGGTTGTGGTGATAGTCTGGGTGGGGAGTGGTGGGGTATGGTAGTCGTGTGGTGAGCCCTTTCTTTCGAGTACTGGTAGGGGTGGGAGTGGTGGTCAGGATGGCGGTGATGTTGTATGGTGGGGTAGTGGTGGTGTGGTGATATGGTGATGTAGTGAGTCCTTTCTTTCGAATACATTTGTAATCGAATGCATCTCAATATTATAAGCTCAAGAGAACTAATTACAGGCAGTCGCGAATCTATACAACATACCCATGTACCGTAAGTTGTCCGTCACACATTCAATTTTTTAAAAGGGGAACTTTTCAGGTGTCTCACAAATACGTCTGCGACCATCTTGTTTGAGGAAGACACAAGATATTTTGATACTGTGTAGTCCCCGTGCAGAACTTTTAACAGCAACTCCGACCCCCCCCCCCCTCAAACCGCCACCACCAAGAGAATCACCACCAATATGATACCGTTATTAGACTACTATAGCGCACACCACCAACAACACCACCACCAATCATACAGATATTTGACTACTAGTATAGCGCACACACCGAAACTTCACCATGCAAAAGGAATCCGTAACAAAGTACCGTAATATTTACTCTGTTATTCATGACGTCATTTGTAAAATTGGAGGAATTTCGATTTCACTTTGTTTTTGGTCACTTTAATATTATTTTCATATTTCAAGTTTTAACACTACTCAAAACGTTATAGTTTTAAACTAAAAGAAGGTAATGTTAATAAATGTCCATCTTTTTCATCTGCATTGATGGTTCAGTGGTAGAATTCTCGCCCGCCACGCGGGAGGCCCGGGTTCAATTCCCGGTCAATGCAAATCTTTATTGTCTTATTATATCTTTTCCACAGCGATATGAGCTCTTCTTTTCAAAATGCGTTTAAAGACATGTAACCTTTTTAATCACTGTTATTCATTTTCATATTTCATTTCTTTGCACAATTCAAAACGTTAATAGTTTTAAACTAAAAGAAGAAAGTGTTAATACATAGCACCACGTGTTAATACTTTGCACCAATCTAAACGTTATAGTTTTAAACTAAAAGAAGAAAGTGTTAATACATTGCACCACGTGTTAATACTTTGCACCAATCAAAACGTTATAGTTTAAAACTAAAAGAAGAAAGCGTTAATACATTTCCAACTTTTTCATATGCATTGATGGTTCAGTGGTAGAATTCTCGCCTGCCACGCGGGAGGCCCGGGTTCGATTCCCGGTCAATGCAAATCTTTATTGTCTTATTATATCTTTTCCACAGGGATACGAGCTCTTCTTTTCAAAATGCGTTTAAAGACATGTAACCTTTTTAATCACTGTAATTCATTTTCATATTTCATTTCTTTGCACAATTCAAAACGTTAATAGTTTTAAACTAAAAGAAGAAAGTGTTAATACATTGCACCACGTGTTAATACTTTGCACCAATCTAAACGTTATAGTTTTAATGTAAAAGAAGAAAGTGTTAATACATTGCACCACGTGTTAATACTTTGCACCAATCAAACCGTTATAGTTTTAAACTAAAAGAAGAAAGTGTTAATACATTTCCAACTTTTTCATCTGCATTGATGGTTCAGTGGTAGAATTCTCGCCTGCCACGCGGGAGGCCCGGGTTCGATTCCCGGTCAATGCAAATCTTTATTTTCTTATTATATCTTTTCCACAGGTGTATGAGCTCTTCTTTTTAAAATCCGTATAAAGACATGTAACTTTTTAGTCACTATAATATTATTTTCATATTTCATTTTTTAGCACAATTCAAGACGTTACAGTCTGAAACAAAAACAATAAAATTTTGATAAATTTCCAACCTATCATATGCATTGATTCCCGGTAAATTCAAATCTTGATTTTCTTATTATATCTTTTCCACAGGGATATGAGCTCTTCTTTTCAAAATCCGTATATAGACATGTAACTTTTTAGTCACTGTAATATTATTTTCATATTTCATTTCTTAACTCAATTCAAAACATGATAGTCTGAAACAAAAACAACCAAATTTTAATAAATTTCTAATCTATCATATGCATTGATGGTTCAGTGGTAGAATTCTCGCCTGCCACGCGGGAGGCCCGGGTTCGATTCCCGGTCAATGCAAATCTTTATTTTCTTATTATATCTTTTCCACAGGGATACGAGCTCTACTTTTCAAAATGCGTTTAAAGACATGTAACCTTTTAAAAGCTGTAATTCATTTTCATATTTCATTTCTTTGCACAATTCAAAACGTTATAGTTTTAAACCAAAAGAAGAAAGTGTTAATACATTGCAACAAGTGTTAATACTTTGCACAAATCAAAACGTTATAGTTTTAAACTAAAAGAAGAAAGCGTTAATACATTTCCAACTTTTTCATCTGCATTGATGGTTCAGTGGTAGAATTCTCGCCTGCCACGCGGGAGGCCCGGGTTCGATTCCCGGTCAATGCAAATCTTTATTGTCTTATTATATCTTTTCCACAGGGATACGAGCTCTACATTTCAAAATGCGTATAAAGACATGTAACCTTTTTAATCACTATAATTCATTTTCATATTTCATTTCTTTGCATCATTCAAAACGTTATAGTTTTAAACTAAAAGAAGAAAGTGTTAATTTGATTTGATTTGATTTATTTTGTTTTTTCACGTGCAAATATACAAGGTGAAAGGAAGTCTTCTATAAAGCATACAATAGCTTAACAATGTAGAAGACTCCCTGAAGAAAGAAAAGAGAAGAAAAAATTAAAGATCAAATTAAACGTTTCGACAATAAATCAATTATATGATATTGTTAATACATTGCACCACGTGTTCATACTTTGCACCAATCAAAACGTTATAGTTTCAAACTAAAAGAAGAAAGTGTTAATACATTGCACCACGTGTTAATACTTTACACCAATCTAAACGTTATAGTTTTAAACTAAAAGAAGAAAGTGTTAATACATTGCACCACGTGTTAATACTTTACACCAATCTAAACGTTATAGTTTTAAGCTAAAAGAAGAAAGTGTTAATACATTTCCAACTTTTTCATCTGCATTGATGGTTCAGTGGTAGAATTCTCGCCTGCCACGCGGGAGGCCCGGGTTCGATTCCCGGTCAATGCAAATCTTTATTTTCTTATTATATCTTTTCCACAGGTGTATGAGCTCTTCTTTTCAAAATCCGTATAAAGACATGTAACTTTTTAGTCACTATAATATTATTTTCATATTTCATTTTTTAGCACAATTCAAGACGTTACAGTCTGAAACAAAAACAATAAAATTTTGATAAATTTCCAACCTATCATATGCATTGATTCCCGGTCAATTCTAATCTTGATTTTCTTATTATATCTTTTCCACAGGGATATGAGCTCTTCTTTTCAAAATCCGTATATAGACATGTAACTTTTTAGTCACTGTAATATTATTTTCATATTTCATTTCTTAACTCAATTCAAAACATGATAGTCTGAAACAAAAACAACCAAATTTTAATAAATTTCTAATCTATCATATGCATTGATGGTTCAGTGGTAGAATTCTCGCCTGCCACGAGGGAGGCGAATTTTTTCCCAAACAGGTTTGCAATTACGGAGTTTTCAGCCAATCCGATTGCTCGTGACGTCAGCATCAATAATGACCATCGTTTGGAAGTTCGAAGACATACACTGAGTTACACTGACACTTAATAAAGTCTTGTTACGCGGTTTCCCTGCAAACGCACTAACTTTACTTTTAATGCTTGGATAACATGTTGACCTTACTTATAATCCATACGCTACATTCTATCGGGTTCGTGTTTACGTCATCCAAGATTCTTATGTTTGATTATTTCATTCTTATTAAACTAGGCTATGTGCAATGTTTTTAGGGTCACCTTTTAGCGTACTAGACTATAGTCTCTTTTCTCTTATGCATATTATCATTATTTTTTATCTGTTTAGGAGCAGTATATTGCTTTTTAGGTGCCTTTTAAAGTTTAATTGTTTTCAAAATTGAATTTTGATCCTTTCGTTTTTGATCCGTTAGACTGTCGTATAGGTTTTTCAATTTTTCATTTTTAGGTTTAAATTCCTATTAGTTTCGATTCTTATAGTTTGACCATTTTCGAGAGTTTGATTCTTATTCCTTCAGTCAGTTGCAATTCTTATTTTTCTTAATAGTTTGACTTCTTATTATCCTATTATATTAATATGTGCAATTCATAGTATGGTATCCTTTTTGTGTATTTTTATGTATACTATTTGTATTATTCTTATTCCATCTTATCATTGTATATTGTCTTATTGCGAGCATTTAATTGCCCATTTTTGGTGCTTAATAAAGTTTATTTGAATTTGAATTTGAGTTTGAATTTGAATTTCATCAGCCGTTCTATTGAAATCGGAATTCGTTTCGTGGAATGGGTAGGCCTACACCAAAATCAACTTCACGACGCGAGCACAGTCATGAATATACGCAAAACAGTATAGTGTACAGTATGATATATTTCCGTCACTGCACTGTGTACACAGTTATAATACATATATGCCTACAGCGCATGTGTTATGTACCCCTGTACGAAACTTTGTGCGATGTTATCGATTAATGCCTTCACAAAAATCTTCGATCAAAGTAGATCATACAATACTAGTGTGCTCAATATGTCTAAACCAATTCCAAACACATCTACATATATTTTCGAAAAACTGCGGGTAATTTTGAACGGGTATCTTTTCTTCGTTGCAACGAATGGATGCAGACATTTTGATAACCTCGAAGTGAAGGTTATGACGTAACTTTTCAGACCAATCATGAGCGACTATTAACACACAATTGCAGACCTGTTTGGGGAAACAAATACGCAAGCGGGAGGCCCGGGTTCGATTCCCGGTCAATGCAAATCTTTATTTTCTTATTATATCTTTTCCACAGGGATATGAGTTCTTCTTTTCAAAATGCGTATAAAGACATGTTACTTTTTGGTCACTATAATATTATTTTCATAATTCATTTCTTAGCACAATTCAAGACGTTACAGTCTGAAACAAAAACAACCAAATTTAAATAAATTTCCATCCTATCATAATATGGATTGATGGTTCAGTGGTAGAATTCTCGCCTGCCACGCGGGAGGCCCGGGTTCGATTCCCGGTCAATGCAACTGCTTTTATTTTTATTTATTTTTCTCTTCGGCGGACGAGGTTGTGGTGATGGTCTGTGCGGAGTGGTGGGGTATGGTAGTGGTGTGGTGAACCCTTTCTTTCAAGTACTGGTGGGGTGGGAGTAGTTGTGTGGATGGCGATGGTGTACAGTGGGGTAGTGGAGGTGTGGTGATATGGTGGTGTGGTGAGTCCTTTCTTTCGAGTACATTTGTAATCGAATGCATCTCAATATTACAAGCGCAAGAGAACTAATTACAGGCAGTCGCGAATCTATACAACATACCCATGTACCGTAACATGTCCGTCACACATTCCAATTTTCAATAGGGGAACTTTTTAGGTTTCTCACAAATACGTCGGGACCATCTTGTTTGAGGAAGACACAAGATATTTTGATACTGTGTAGTCCCCGTGCAGAACTTTAAACAGCAACTCCGACCCCCCCCCCCCTCAAACCGCCACCACCAAGAGCATCACCACCAATATGATACCGTTATTAGACTACTATAGCGCACACCACCAACAACATCACCACCAATCATACAGTTATTGGACTACTAGTACAGCGCACACACCGAAAACTTCACCATGCAAAAGGAATCCGTAACAAAGTACCGTAATATTTACTCTGTTATTCATGACGTCATTTGTAAAATTGTAGGAATTTCGATTTCACGTTGTTTTTGGTCACTTTAATATTATTTTCATATTTCAAGTTTTAACACAACTCAAAACGTTATAGTTTTAAACTAAAAGAAGGTAATGTTAATAAATTTCCAACTTTTTCATCTGCATTGATGGTTCAGTGGTAGAATTCTCGCCTGCCACGCGGGAGGCCCGGGTTCGATTACCGGGCAAGGCAAATCTTTTTTTTTTACCTGATTTTCTTCGACTGATGTGGTTGTGGTGATAGTCTGGGTGGGGATTGGTGGGGTATGGTGGTCGTGTGGTGAGCCCTTTCTTTCGAGTACTGGTAGGGGTGGGAGTGGTGGTGTGGATGGCGGTGATGTTGTATGGTGGGGTAGTGGTGGTGTGGTGATATGGTGCTGAAGTGAGTCCTTTCTTTCGAATACATTTGTAATCGAATGCATCTCAATATTATAAGCTCAAGAGAACTAATTATAGGCAGTCGCGAATCTATGCAACATACCCATGTACCGTAAGTTGTCCGTCACACATTCAATTTTTTTAAAGGGGAACTTTTCAGGTTTCTCACAAATACGTCGGGACCATCTTGTTTGAGGAAGACACATGATATTTTGATACTGTGTAGTCCCCGTGCAGAACTTTTAACAGCAACTCCGACCCCCCCCCCCTCAAACCGCCACCACCAAGAGCATCACCACCAATATGATACCGTTATTAGACTACTATAGCGCACACCACCAACAACATCACCACCAATCATACAGTTATTGGACTACTAGTACAGCGCACACACCGAAAACTTCACCATGCAAAAGGAATCCGTAACAAAGTACCGTAATATTTACTCTGTTATTCATGACGTCATTTGTAAAATTGTAGGAATTTCGATTTCACTTTGTTTTTGGTCACTTTAATATTATTTTCATATTTCAAGTTTCAACACAACTCAAAACGTTATAGTTTTAAACTAAAAGAAGGTAATGTTAATAAATTTCCAACTTTTTCATCTGCATTGATGGTTCAGTGGTAGAATTCTCGCCTGCCACGCGGGAGGCCCGGGTTCGATTCCCGGTCAATGCAAATCTTTATTTTCTTATTAAATCTTTTCCACAGGGATACGAGCTCTACTTTTTAAAATGCGTATAAAGACATGTAACCTTTTTAATCGCTGTAATTCATTTTCATATTTCATTTCTTAGCACAATTCAAAACGTTATAGTTTTAAACTAAAAGAAGAAAGTGTTAATACATTGCACCATGTGTTAATACTTTGCACCAATCTAAACGTTATAGTTTTAAACTAAAAGAAGAAAGCGTTAATACATTTCCAACTTTTTCATATGCATTGATGGTTCAGTGGTAGAATTCTCGCCTGCCACGCGGTGAGCCCGGGTTCGATTCCCGGTCAATGCAAATCTTTATTTTCTTATTAAATCTTTTCCACAGGGATATGAGCTCTACTTTACAAAATGCGTATAAAGACTTGTAACCGTTTTAATCACTGTAATTTATTTCATATATCATTTCTTTGCACAACTCAAATGTTATAGTTTTAAACTAAAAAAGGAATGTGTTAATACATTGCACCACGTGTTAATACTTTGTACCAATCAAAACGTTATAGTTTTAAACTAAATGAAGAAAGTGTAAATACATTTCCAGCTTTTTCATCTGCATTGATGGTTCAGTGGTAGAATTCTCGCCTGCCACGCGGGAGGCCCGGGTTCGATTCCCGGTCAATGCAAATCTTTATTTTCTTATTATATCTTTTCCACAGGGATATGAGCTCTTCTTTTCAAAGTGCGTATAAAGACATTTAACCTTTATAGTCACTATCATATTATTTTTATATTTCATTTCTTTGCACAATTCAAAATTTTATAGTTTTAAACTAACAGAAGAAAGTGTTAATACATTTCCAACTTTTTCATATGCATTGATGGTTCAGTGGTAGAATTCTCGCCTGCCACGCGGGAGGCCCGGGTTCGATTCCCGGTCAATGCAAATCTTTATTTTCTTATTATATCTTTTTTCCACAGGGATATGAGCTCTTCTTTTCAAAATGCCTATAAAGACATTTAACCTTTTTAGTCACTATCATATTATTTTCATATTTCATATTTCTTTGCACAATTCAAAACGTTATAGTTTTAAACTAAAAGAAGAAAGCGTTAACACATTTCCAACTTTTTCATCTGCATTGATGGTTCAGTGGTAGAATTCTCGCCTGCCACGCGGGAGGCCCGGGTTCGATTCCCGGTCAATGCAAATCTTTATTTTCTTACTATATTTTTTCCACGGGGATATGAGCTCTTCTTTTCACAATGCGTATAAAGACATTTAACCTTTTTAGTCACTATAATATTATTTTCATATTTCATTTCTTTGCACAATTCAAAACGTTATAGTTTTAAACTAAAAGAAGAAAGTGTTAACACATTTCCAACTTTATCATCTGCATTGATGGTTCAGTGGTAGAATTCTCGCCTGCCACGCGGGAGGCCCGGGTTCGATTCCCGGTCAATGCAAATCTTTATTTTCTCATTATATCTTTTCCACAGGGATATGAGCTCTTCTTTTCAAAATCCGTATAAAGACCTGTAAATTTTTAGTCACTATAATATTATTTCATATATCACTGTAAATAGCTCTATTTCTGTTTCTTCTTCTCTCCCATCCTAGTGGTTATGTAATAGGAACGCCTATACTCTTCCACATCCTGTGCTCATATTCCCCTGTATAATTAGTAGTGAGACAGTGGCAACAGTACTTTCTTTGTTCTGCCAAAGTTGCTGGTTGCAGTAAACATCTCCTCTTCTTCCTTTCTTTTCTTAGATAAGGGATGCTTTGTCTTACTTGTTTCAGTTATAGGATAGACATTTGTATGCAGATTTAGTCTGTGTAATTAGCCCTGATTGGTTCTGAGTGTTACTCTTGGTATCTAGGGTGTGTATAGACCAATGAGAGGTGTTGTGAAGGTCACATGTTGTTACCCTGTGGTTTAGGAGCTTCCTCCAAGGTGTTTTAGGAGAGAGAGGCAGTTTGGTTGTCAGCCAGTCAACAGGGCATGTTTGTATATTAGCCACCCTTGACATCATGTACAGTAGTCTGTACACTACAGTATACTTATATAAAAATAAAGAAGTTGTCTTTCTTGTGCTTAAAGAATACATATTTATCTACATTCATATAACTTTTGCTGTCCGAGGAATTAACTGTATATAATTGATTTGCTGTACGTTTGTAAACATTATTTCATCGTTTTAATGGATTATATGGAACTGAGAGCTGTGTTCTGCTAGTTGCCATTTTGTATTTACATATCTTTTACCTGGACTTCACCTACTCTTTTACCTTGACTCCACCTATCTTGTACCTGGACTTTATACCTACTCTCCTTGGGAAGAAAATTTCTTTGATCTATTTATTTATTGGAGTATTCCTGGAGCTCTCACTCATATCTATTTTCACTGGAGTATATTCACGGAACTCTTACCACTCACCTTCTATTTCGTACTATCGGACATTTATTAAACCTTTCATCACCGTGCCTACCAGTTATTCAACAACCTTGCTGTGCCGTGCTGCTGGACTATACAGACCCGCCCGCCAGATAAGCTCTATCTCTTTTTTATTAATGTGCACATACATGTATTAGTCTTGTGGCCAAGTTGACACCCTTAGTTGTTTATATCAATATCTCTAGTTTTCATTGTTGATACAAGTGTAATTGTGTAACAGTAAAGAGTACTTATACCAAGATGTCTTATGTTGCATAGTTTCATGTGTGTTAAGACCGAGCAATATAACTACTTATATACCTAACAGCCAGTCTTATTCTTGTTTTAGCCTATTGTGTTTGTAATACAGTGGTCAGCTGTCTCCACACATCGTGACCACTATAGGGGGATTCCCAATAATCCTGTTGTACAGCTAGCTGCTGACAAGAACCCCATATCCCGCAACTCTTACATCACTTCTTAGCACAATTCAAGACGTTACAGTCTGAAACAAAAACAACAACATTTTTATATATTTCCAACCTATCAGATGCATTAATGGTTCGATTCCCGGTAAATGCAAATCTTTATTTTCTGATTATATCTTTTCCACAGGGATACGAGCTCTTCTTTTCAAAATCCGTATAAAGGCCTGTAACTTTTTAGTCACTATCATATTATTTCATATTTCATTTCTTAGCACAATTCAAGACGTTACAGTTTAAACTAAAAGCAGAAAGCGTTAATACATTCCCAACTTTTTCATATGCATTGATGGTTTCGTGGTAGAATTCTCGCCTGCCACGCGGGAGGCCCGGGTTTCGATTCCCGGTCAATGCAAATCTTTATTTTCTTATTATAACTTTTCCACAGGGATACGAGCTCTACTTTTCAAAATGCGTTTAAAGACATGTAACCTTTTTAATCACTGTAATTCATTTTCATATTTCATTTCTTTGCACAATTCAAAACGTTATAGTTTTAAACTAAAAGAAGGTAATGTTAATACATTGCACCACGTGTTAATACTTTGCACCAATCAAAACGTTATAGTTTTAAACTAAAAGAAGGTAATGTTAATAAATTTCCAACTTTTTCATATGCATTGATGGTTCAGTGGTAGAATTCTCGCCTGCCACGCGGTGAGCCCGGGTTCGATTCCCGGTCAATGCAAATCTTTATTTTCTTATTAAATCTTTTCCACAGGGATATGAGCTCTACTTTACAAAATGCGTATAAAGACTTGTAACCGTTTTAATCACTGTAATTTATTTCATATATCATTTCTTTGCACAATTCAAATGTTATAGTTTTAAACTAAAAAAGGAATGTGTTAATACATTGCACCACGTGTTAATACTTTGTACCAATCAAAACGTTATAGTTTTAAACTAAAAGAAGAAAGTGTAAATACATTTCCAGCTTTTTCATCTGCATTGATGGTTCAGTGGTAGAATTCTCGCCTGCCACGCGGGAGGCCCGGGTTTCGATTCCCGGTCAATGCAAATCTTTATTTTCTTATTATATCTTTTCCACAGGGATACGAGTTCTACTTTTCAAAATGCGTATAAAGACTTGTAACCGTTTTAATCACTGTTATTCATTTCATATTACATTTCTTTGCACAATTCAAAACGTTATAGTTTTAAACTAAAAGAAGAAATTGTTAATACATTGCACCACGTGTTAATACTTTGTACCAATCAAAACGTTATAGTTTTAAACTAAAAGAAGAAAGCGTTAATACATTTCCAACTTTTTCATATGCATTGATGGTTCAGTGGTGAAATTCTCGCCTGCCACGCGGGAGGCCCGGGTTCGATTCCCGGTCAATGCAAATCTTTAGTTTCTTATTATATCTTTTCCACAGGGATACGAGCTCTACTTTTCAAAATGCGTTTAAAGACATGTAACATTTTTAATCACTGTAATTTATTTCATATTTCATTTCTTTGCACAATTCAAAACGTTATAGTTTTAAACTAAAAGAAGAAAGTGTTAACATTGCACCACGTGTTAATACTTTACAACCATCAAAACGTTATAGTTTTAAACTAAAAGAAGAAAGCGTTAATACATTTCCAACTTTTTCATCTGCATTGATGGTTCAGTGGTAGAATTCTCGCCTGCCACGCGGGAGGCCCGGGTTCGATTCCCGGTCAATGCAAATCTTTATTTTCTTATTATATCTTTTCCACAGGGATACGAGCTCTACTTTTCAAAATGCGTATAAAGACTTGTAACCTTTTTAATCACTGTAATTTATTTCATATTTCATTTCTTTGCACAATTCAAAACGTTATAGTTTTAAACTAAAAGAAGAAAGTGTTAATACATTGCACCACGTGTTAATACTTTGTACCAATCAAAACGTTATAGTTTTAAACTAAAAGAAGAAAGCGTTAATACATTTCCAACTTTTTCATCTGCATTGATGGTTAAGTGGTAGAATTCTCGCCTGCCACGCGGGAGGCCCCGGTTCGATTCCCGGTCAATGCAAATCTTTATTGTCTTATTATATCTTTTCCACAGGGATACGAGCTCTACTTTTCAAAATGCGTATAAAGACTTGTAACCGTTTTAATCACTGTAAATTATTTCATATTTCATTTCTTAGCACAATTCAAAACGTTATAGTTTTAAACTAAAAGAAGAAAGTATTAATACATTGCACCACGTGTTAATACTTTGCACCAATCAAAACGTTATAGTTTTAAACTAAAAGAAGAAAGTGTTAATACATTGCACCACGTGTTAATACCTTGCACCAATCAAAACGTTATGGTTTTAAACTAAAAGAAGAAAGTGTTAATACATTTCCAACTTTTCCATCTGCATTGATGGTTCAGTGGTAGAATTCTCGCCTGCCACGCGGGAGGCCCGGGTTCGATTCCCGGTCAATGCAAATCTTTATTTTCTTATTATATCTTTTCCACAGGGATACGAGCTCTACTTTTCAAAATGCGTATAAAGACTTGTAACCTTTTTAATCACTGTAATTTATTTCATATTTCATTTCTTTGCACAATTCAAAACGATAATAGTTTTAAACTAAAAGAAGAAAGTGTTAATACATTGCACCACGTGTTAATACCTTGCACCAATTAAAACGTTATAGTTTTAAACTAAAAGAAGAAAGTGTTAATACATTTCCAACTTTTTCATCTGCATTGATGGTTCAGTGGTAGAATTCTCGCCTGCCACGCGGGAGGCCCGGGTTCGATTCCCGGTCAATGCAAATCTTTATTTTCTTATTATATCTTTTCCACAGGGATATATACGAGCTCTACTTTTCAAAATGCGTATAAAGACTTGTAGCCTTTTTATTCACTGTAATTTATTTCATATTTCATTTCTTTGCACAATTCAAAACGTTATAGTTTTAAACTAAAAGAAGAAAGTGTTAATACATTGCACCACGTGTTAATACTTTGCACCAATCTTAACGTTATAGTTTTAAACTAAAAGAAGAAACTGTTAATACATTTCCAACTTTTTCATCTGCATTGATGGTTCAGTGGTAGAATTCTCGCCTGCCACGCGGGAGGCCCGGGTTCGATTCCCGGTCAATGCAAATCTTTATTTTCTTATTATATCTTTTCCACAGGGATACGAGCTCTACGTTTCAAAATCCGTATAAAGACTTGTAACCTTTTTAATCACTGTAATTTATTTCATATTTCATTTCTTTGCACAATTCAAAACGTTATAGTTTTAAACTAAAAGAAGAAAGTGTTAATACATTGCACCACGTGTTAATACTTTGCACCAATCAAAACGTTATAGTTTTAAACTAAAAGAAGAAAGCGTTTATACATTTCCAACTTTTTCATCTGCATTGATGGTTCAGTGGTAGAATTCTCGCCTGCCACGCGGGAGGCCCGGGTTCGATTCCCGGTCAATGCAAATCTTTATTTTCTTATTATATCTTTTCCACAGAGGTATGAGCTTCTCTTTTCAAAATCCGTATAAAGACATGTTACTTTTTGGTCACCATAATATTTTTTTCATATTTCATTTATTAGCACAATTCAAGACGTTACAGTCTGAAACAAAAACAACAAAATTTTAATAAATTTCCAACCTATCATATGCATTGATTCCCGGTCAATTCAAATCTTTATTTTCTTATTATATCTTTTCCACAGGGTAATGAGCTCTTCTTTTCAAAATCTGTATAAAGACATGTTACTTTTTAGTCACTGTAATATTATTTTCATATTTGAATTGCCGTCAAATCATCATTCACTCTTTAGGTTGCCAGATGTATTCACAAAGTAAAACCAAATTTGATTATCCATAACTTGCCATAACAAAATAATCTGAGGAAGTATTGACGTAAACATGCAGAAAATGTCCAGTATCTTTACTAGGCAATCAACTTCAGCCACCTCTTAAGCTTTATATATCGATCGTTTAGGCCAAGGTTTCCCTAACTTTATACCCCACAAGAAGCCCATGTGGATGTCAAAGTTGTTCACGAACCCCCAACTTTTCGAGACACGATCTGAGTCATTATTATACTATAATAGTGCTTCGTAAAAGATCAAGTTCATAGTGTAGTATTGTAGAGTTTGTCGATAGGTACGACTTTTGTACATTACTAAATTATATGATATATCAGATTTTAGCTAAAAAAAGTACTTTGACTTTCAGAAACGTCTCACGAACCCCCTGGGATGGACTCACGCACCTATGGGGGTTCATGTACCCCAGTTAGGGAACCCTTGGTTTAGGCCTACGGAAGGGTGCTTGTGATGAGATTTGCTGCTCCTAAACTAGTCAACCCTGTCCATTGGAAGCCTCAGTGTTGAATATGCTATGGGCAGTCGAGAGGAAAAATTTCTCGATGTATCGATGAAGAGAAAAGTAAATGAAAAGAAAAACGTAGTTCTTCATAAACAACTTGTGGCACGAGAGTTCTCCGCTTGAAGGTATTTAACACAACCTCAATTTTGGCTCAAATGGCATTCGTTACTTCCTCAAATCTCAGTAAGTTGGTGGCGCTACTTTCAAAAGAGTTTGCTGTTCCTTCAACAACGATCGCTGAGCTGAGAATAACACAAACTTCCAAACGTACAGTTATACTACAGTAGGTCCACGGCGATATCGCAGATTTACTTCGATGTTCGAAGGTAAGCTACCTATCATTTATCGGAAGATAGGAACGTAAGTTTACATGCATTGACACCTACATTAAATAGAGTACCCTCGATAGGCCTAAAGTTAGCCCAGATCCGTAACGTTGGATATCAAACTAGGCATACCTAACGTTAGGCCCAGGCTAGTGGGACTAGCCTAGGGCCTATACTATTACTAGGACGGTAGGCCTACTTGACTGTACCTAGTAAAAGGCCTAGGAGCTAACTTAAGTTAACGCCTAGAAGTAAGTTATGTAAGCCAGTAACTGACACAACAGTAGGCTGGCCATCATTTATAGCCTAAGTAGTAAGTTGGTAATAGTACTAGTATATAGTAGGCCAAGGTTAATACTAGGCCTTGTACTTGTAGTTGTAGGATGGTGACTTCGAAGTTCGGCCACTTAAGACTTAAAACACCCCAAAACTAAATCTTCTGGTCTAAATCACCAGAAAATATACTTCATATGGTGGGAGAATTGTGTTTTAGTACGATACACGGCCAAACTTTCTTTCCTGCAAACTGTTTTCACGTTGTTTTCCAAGAAAATTCTTCGTGATTGTGGAACTGGTATTTCTTGCTAGAGTATTGCGAAGTTCGGACACGCAACCTACAGTGTGGCGCTGGTAAAAATTGGTGGCGCTGTTGCTCTTTCAGTAATTATAACAGACTTCATAGATCTTCGTCATTTTATTGACAAATATGTAAGTAATTTCTTGCACACGGGTCATTTTGGAGAGAAAATAACTGTAGCTTCGTACTTTTTGGTGAAATTTGGCTCTTCCTGTAGGTTTTCATGGTGAAAATCGTGTATTTCTTAGGGTGCCCGAACTTCGCAGTATGGCGAACTTCGCAATACTGACTATACTAGTGTAACTAGGTAGCAGCCAGGCCTGGTAGCAGCCCATACTAAGTAGTGGTCACAAAACTCACAATTTCTTTTCGGTCCTACTTCTGGCCTGTTACTGTGTTAGTTTTACTATTACTGTTTGTGTTACTATTACTATACTAGATCTAATTACATCACCTTGTGTGTCGTATGATCGAGCAACGCCAACATATCAAGGAGAAGAACAAGTTTTCTATTTCAATTTGACCAGGCAAGGCAAGGCAAAAAATTCATTCATATGAACTGAGAACATCACTTCTAATCATGTAGGCCTAGGGTAGAATAGACCTATTAGTTAGTTACCAGTAGAAAAACCTCCTGCCATTCTGATGGGGAATGCAGTATATGCTACACAAAAATCTACTACTTAGGGCTAGACAGGTCAAAAATATATAATAATATATAGGTCTATATATTATTATATATTTTTGAGGCATACTTTAATCATTCAATGGGTGCATTCTTTGAAGTCATTTGTGAAAGTGTTCCTAACAGTACACAATGATATTAAGTGTACAATGTGAACAAAGTTAAGCAAATTTTAGGATCATAAGCATTATCTTGCTTGCTTTGAATGCTGTGGTGAACGTACAGTGTTTGGTACCGTTCATGCTATACCCTAAAGTGAATTCTCAAGGCCTAGTAGCCTATAGATGAGGCAAAAAAATAAGGCTGACAGTTAGCCTTAGAAGTGAAATATGATATTTGGAATTTTGATCAAAACTAAAAGCAAACTAGTAATAATACTGTCACATAGCTCGATCATGAGTTAAGTATTAGTTTTGTATTGCGGCCATCTGCCGGTTGTCCATGGAAAATGGTGATGCATTGAACTCAGTAACATAACTGGTTTAGCAGTTACTTGACCAATTATGTGTAAGAGCATGTATGATTCTGGTGGCTTCACAAGCTTATTTTCTGTGAGGTGCCATTTCCCCTACAATATCCATTCCTTAGTCTGAACAGAGAAAGTAACCTAGACTTCAACATGGGAATGAAGAAATAGACTTAGACTAGGGTTGTTATTTGCCAATTAGCGAAGTGAATTAGTCATACTGTACAGCTTTGAATACAATGTTTCTTGGTCATCAGAACATCATAGAACTGACTTGGCTAATCTTTTCAATATTCTTTTGGCCTAATACCCTTACAGTTATACAGTGAAAAACTCAGCAAAAATGACAAAATGTTGAATTTTTGGTGAGAAATTGAGGTACAGAAGAATGTTTAAAATTCTAATCCCTTTTAATTTTGACTTTTATCTCCAGATGAACATGGAATCTAGAAGAAGAAGGAGACATATCCCTCCTAGTAAACTAAAGGAGCGGCATCCACAGAACACAGAAGCATTACTGCAGCAGAAACTCGACGTGGCGGAAAACGAAACTGGAAATTTGATGAAACAACTGTCCATGCTGGGTTTTGTTCCTGAAAAGATGAGTCGTGACACCGACAGAAGTTCAAAGGACAAAAGCGAAAGTATGACCCCAATTTCGCCCTACACGGTCTCGAAGAACGTTGTCGTCGATCCGCAGAGGTTGCACAAAAGTTACGAGGTTCTAGTGACGAGAGTCTGTAAAGCCGAGAGTCAAATACAGACACTGAAATTAAATCTTTGCACTCTGCAAGCAGAGAAGGACATCTACGGGACGGAGGCAGACAAAGTCAGGGACCAATTAGTAGCGCAGGAAGAAAAACACGAGGAGAATGAGAAGAAATTAAAATCTGTTTTGGATGATTGCAAGAGAGATTTAGAACGAGCTCTGAATGAGAGGCGGACCACTGAAGAAGAAATGGTGAAGATAAAAGAGGAATTGTCAAGATTGGCAAAAATACAGGTGAGAGTGAGAGGCATTGATTGAACATATAGACAATGAAATAGAATGAAAGGGGTGGGGGTTTATATAAGGAAGGGATAGAAGAGGGTCAAGTCTTGAAAAAAAAATTGTTGTTTGCTATTTTTCTAGGTTTATGAAAAATTTGAAATACTAAAAAATACAGATGTATATATATTAATGAAATAAATAACGTAATACACAGTTCAATTTATAACATCAATTAATTTATCAGTAGAAATTTGAAGCACTGGCATTATGGCATGTACTGTAGCAAGTCCAGGCTAAAATTGAATATTTAGGGCCTGCCTGCTTTGAGTTCCGTTTGAAATATTTCAAATAAATTTTGCGCTCATAATTTCAGATGAGGAGCCCTGGCAGAAGATGCACACACTGTGGAATTGTAATCTGAGAAGTGCCAGTAGAATAGCTTGTCAAGAGTTGTTGTTTGCCTGTTGTTTACTGTACTGCACTGTATACATGTGTGTATAATTTAACAGTTGTGTTTTGTCTGTCTTTCTCTTTCAGACAGAAACTTCTGATGTATCGAATGGTTTGGAGGAGGACAAAGTTAACAATCAACGGTTGACTAGAAAGTTATCAGAGGTAGTACATTTAATACATTTTGACACTGTGTAAATGCACAGTGCAGTTTAATGTAGTGCAAATCAAAAGAATATATGAACACCAAAGTGTAATAAAATGCAAAATGTAAAGAATTGTGAATATTTCAACTTATCATTCTTTCTGTGGGAATATTTCCCTTTGTGTTACCTACCTTTAGGTTTTTGACTGTCCAAATCATATCACAACAATTTTATATAGATGATTTTGCCAGAATTGGCAATGGCACATTATCAATCCAGGGCTTTGAATAATAATCTTTCTTAGAAGCAAGGGGGTACTTAACCGCCTGTCGATCATGCAAAATTGAAATTATGAAAGGCTTCGATGAACTTCCAAGTAGCCATCAACCTGATGGGACGTAGATGGAGAGATTGGTTGTTTCTTCATCTGTAAAATATTCCTGCAAACAGTTTACTTTTATTGCTTCAGTGACATCTCTACAGTATGTGAGTCTAAACAAAGAGAGTAGTTCTGTTTCAACTCTTATTACTTGAGAGCGTGGTGGCCAATTGGCTAAGGCATCGGACTCGTGATTCAAGGATTGCTGGTTCGATTCCTGCCTACTGTAGTTCATTACGTTGTGTCCTTGGGCAAGATGCTTTATCTCACTTGCCTCTCTCCACCCAGGGGTTAAATGGGTACCTGTGAGGTAACTTGTCATTGGGCACAGTATATAACTGCTGCCGACTGGAGGGATTGTCTCTGGGACAGGTTATCATTGACCAGGGGTAATATAACGTCTGTAAAGCGCTTTGAGACCTAAATATTATTAATGTTCACTTAGCTTACGACGGAGCTCTCACATGAAGTGGATCTGCGTAAAAGTCTGGAAGATTCACATTTTACTCTGCTACAAAGGATAAAAGACACCGAGGGCATTGTTGAAGGAGAAAGAAGAGAGGTAAGTTCAAAATTATAAATAAATAAATAATAAGAATAGTAATTATATAGCGCGTTCATCAGCAATGCTGCTCGAAGGGCTTTACAGGAATTGAAACAATTAATATACAGGAAACATTTAAAATACAGGAAACATTCAAAAGCAAATAGTACAAAAATAATGCTTAAAAGGTATATACCATAAAACTTATAAAAGGATAGAAAAATACATGGTGATACAAACATACTGTACGGTTCAAACATCAAAGGCAATTCTAAAATAATATGTTTTCAGCAATGTTTTAAAACTGGCAAGGCATACGCAGGTACGCATTGAATTCGGCAAGGCATTCCATAGCTTGCACATACTGAAAATGCCTTGTCCCCAGATTTTTTAAATTTTTCCTCAGAAGTTTTTAGCAGAGCCTCGCAATTTATTTTCGCTACAAATATAATTTTTCTGGAATTTGTTTTGTATATATTTGTCTACATGGCAGATGTATAAATAGCATACTATTCAGGATAATATGATTATGGCATTTGGTATTGTGGCTATAGCATAGTTGTTCTTATCTTTAAGGATCTCCAGAGGCCATTACAGACAAGTTGCTGCACTCTTCAGTTTGCCTGTAAATTGTATTATGAAAATGAAACTATTCTGGTATTTTTAACTCATATATCCCTGAACCCCTCCATATCTTCCATGGTCTCATTATTGCCACCATGCCTAGGGGCTATAGCTCCCCTCTGACCCTCCCCCTCATCAGGCCTGAGTATCTCATGTGATATAGGTTAAAGGTCAGTGGTTAATTATAAAGAATATTTCCTATTTTGGTTGAGTTGAGTCATTACCAGTAGTGTCTGTGAATTGAGTTGAGTCCTCGAATTTTGTCCTCGAGTTGAGTGAACTTGAGTCCTCGAGTTGGGTCCTCGAGTTGGGTCCTCCATTTGGGTCCTCCATGTGGGTCCTCCAGTTGGGTCCTCGATTTGGGTCCTCGAGTTGGGTCCTCGAGTTGGGTCCTTGATTTGAGTCCTCGAGTTGAGTCCTCGAGTTGGCTTAAGTGATTTCAGTCCTGACTCTTTCCTTCTAAACTGGTTTAGACTGGTTTAAACTGATTTAGACTGGTAAAGCAGTTAGCTTTCTATTGTATGTCATAGCTGTTTTGAATGGGGAGGGGGGGGGGGGAGCAGAGGAGGTGCTTCATGTTAATCTTAAATATCTCTACGGCATATACATGAATTATATGGATGGCATTGCTGATCCTCCCAGAATGCTGCAGATTGCTGGAAACATGTTATACCTATACTGATAAATATGTTTTGTTAACAGACGCAGAAACTTGTGAATGTGTACACAAAGCTAACCGATGAGAAAGAGAAACTAAGAGAGGAGAAAAATCAACTGGAATTCATTCTTAATCCTTTGAAGGAGAAAATCAAGAAGTTATCTGCTGAATTAGGTAAATTTTTGATCAGTTATATATCTTTATTTTGATTGCTTTTTTTTTTCTCGAAAATAATCTAGAATTTATATATTTTCAGTGCTGAATCATGTTAACTATTTATTTCTTAGAATTAAGTCAGTAATTTTCTGAGTACCATGGTTGGTATCGATTATTGTTTCGTTTAACATCTTTCTTAGATTCTATTTTGATAAGATGTGAAAGATGTTATATAAAAAGGAATGAAATTTGAAAGGCAGTTGGTTAGCTTTCATATTTTTAATATTACTTCATTTTTTTATTTATCCACTTTTTTTCTATTTTTTGCATGGACACAGGTGTTCGGCTGTACTGGATTGCATTTCCGGGGGGGGGGGGGGAGGGCAGGAATGTTATTGTGTCTTTTGTCCTATTTGTATGTAATTGTGTAATTTTGCTTTATAGTACTTTTGATTGGTCTCTTTCTCTGTGTTATTAGGGAGCCGAGCACCCCGTCAAGCCCGCAAGAGTTAATTGTTCCAGGTCCTTCACTTCATGTATTATTAACTACTACTTCATGTTATTTGTTATTTGTACACATTTAAATGCATGTTGTGAAAACAAAATGAATGAAATGAAACAAAATGAAACTTACCCGCTAACCTCCGATTGTTTTACCATTCTGGTTGAATCATTTCTGTTTCAGGTATGAGAGACATACGGCTGGCAGAGGCTTTACGTGAAAACCAGGTACATTGAGTTTGTCATATCGTGGTGGTGGTGGTTTGTATGTTGTACTACCATATATCTCGATAAGTTTGCATTTTGTAGAAATTTGGAATTTTTTTGCGGTTATTCATAACGCTGGAGTATGCAACTATATGAAAGCAAAAGTTGAAAAAACAAAAGAAGAAAGGGAAAAATGTAAAGAAGACTTGTAAATATGAATTCATGTTTGGAATACAAAGAACCCTTTCTTTCATCTTTGTTTATGTACATAAGTATATATTAAATTAATATAAAATTCTTGAAATTATCTTTTATATTTTTATCTATCAACTTGTTTGAGATTTTGCAATCATGATATGGTTGTCCACAAGGTTGATATGTAGAGTTATAAAATTAAGCAGTTTTCGTTACTTAAATTGTACAAAATCCTCATCAATAAGAGTTTTTTGTTCTCCTTACCCCAAACAAAACATGTCAGGTTAATCCGTATGCAGACTTTGCTCGGCGATTGACTCACAAAGTTCCGCTTGTGCAGTTTCATCAAAAAAAATTTTTGTTTTAGATGACGGTAGCGAAGCTGCTTGAAACAGTTTGTTTCACTTGGAAAATTCTCACAAAGGTTTTAAACTATGTCTTGTTAAATAATTTCGAAAAAATTATATTGATCAATTCATGGTAGCGCCCTATGCTACTGCTGGTGGTCCCATGTTGAGGGTACTAAAACTCACAGGAACAGATTATCAAAATTTTGTAATAAGGAATAAGGTAGGATTGATACGAGAGCGCCCCCTTTTAAATTTTGTTTGCAATTGGAGAGCCCCATTGGATCATAGTCTCGTATATTTGAATGGCGAGAGACGTTTAGTTGCAAGGACAACCGGTCGGATTGAGTGGTCAATTATTAATTTAAATCTTTTCTGTTATTGGAATAATTCCGGGGATGATATTTAATTTCAGGTCGCAGTTGCCGCTGCAGATGGAATGAAGAGGCAAAGGGCAGAACTTCAACAAGAACTGGAAAACCTGACCGAGAAATACAAAACCTTGAGTGCAGAGGTAGGGGAAAGAAGAAAGTTTTGAAATTTTTTGTGTCGTAAACTTTTGTTTTTTTATTCATTATATGTTGAGTAGCTGTAAAATATTTCAGACACAACTGGTTCAAAGTTTATAAATTTAAACCTATGTGATCATTGGTAAGGACTTTGCTTAAAATTGGCTCACTGTTTGAAAGAAAGAAGAAAAAAAACAAGCCATTGGTAACGAACCAATCCCAGGTATAAAAGATGAGAAGTGCCTTCTTGTGTGATAATGTGATTGTCAGGGGAAACCCAAGGATTTTTTTAAAAAGATGGTGTGCGGCCCTGAGGTCATAGAATCCAATTCCCATGTAGGGTGGGGGGGGGGGACTGACTTTAAAATAATTTTTTTATTTAAAATTGATTTATTTTGAATTTATATAAATTTAGGGGCAAAAATAATGCATTCTAAGGCATAATATTTAGGCTATTAATTAGGTGTAACATCTACATGCAAGTTTGTGCTTCTACATTATTTAATGTTTTTTGTGTTGAAGTAGTAGAGGGCAGTGTACACCCCCCTCCCCCCTTGGATCCACCCCTCATCTTGGCATGGATTATTTGTGCTGACTGCAGACAGGAACATAAACAGCTGGTACCTATGTCCATGTTAATACTATATAACTACATTTTAAGTATCCCTGCATTGTATATGACCCGAGGGTTACCGACGATGGATATCCCCGATGGTGGTCAACGTGAGGTTCTCTGAAGTTTCGAAATATTTATTTGTCATTACATTTACATCCTGCAGAGAGAGAAGAATACTCTGTCAGATCTCAGAGAGATTGCTAATGTGGAGATGGAAGAAGCTAATTCACAGCTGGCTGCAGCTAGGGTGAGTCACTATGAGTCACCTTGTGCAGGGATTAATTTAGGCTGCAGCTAGGGTGAGACACCATGTGCAGGGAATAATTTAGGCTGCAGCTAGGGTGAGTCACCATGTGCAGGGAAAAATAAGGCTTCAGCTAGGGTGAATCACCATGTGTAGGAAATAACTTAGGCTGCAGCTAGGGTGAATCACCATGTGCAGGGAATAATTTAGGCTGCAGCTAGGGTGAGTCACCATGTATAGGGAATAATTTAGGCTGCAGCAAGGGCGATTCACCATGTATAGGAAATAATTTAGGCTGCAGCTAGGGTGAGTCACCATGTGCAGGGGATAATTTAGGCTGCAGCTAGGGTGAGTCACCATGTTCAGAGGATAATTTAGGCTTCAGCTAGGGTGAGTCAATATGTGCAGGGAATATTTAAGGCTGCAGCTAGGGTGAGACATCATGTGCAGGGAATAATTTAGGCTGCAGCTAGGGTGAGTCACGATATGCAGGGAATAATTTAGGCTGCAGCTAGGGTGAGTCACCATGTGCAGGGAATAATTTAGGCTGCAGCTTGGGCGAGTCACCATGTGCAGGGAATAATTTAGGCTGCAGCTAGGGTGAGTCACCATGTGCATGGAATAATTTAGGCTGCAGCTAGGGTGAGTCACCATGTGTAGGATATAATTTAGGCTGCAGCTAGGGTGAGTCACCATGTGCTGAGAGTAATGTAGGCTGCAGTTAGGGTGAGTCAACATGTGCAGGGAATAATTAGGCTGCATGCAGCTAGGGCAAGTCACCATGTGTAGGAAATAATTTATACTGCAGCTATGTGAGTCACCATGTGCAGGGAATAATTTAGGCTGCAGCTAGGGTGAGTCACCATGTGCATGGAATAATTTAGGCTGCAGCTAGGGTGAGTCACCATGTGTAGGATATAATTTAGGCTGCAGCTAGGGTGAGTCACCATGTGCTGAGAGTAATGTAGGCTGCAGTTAGGGGGAGTCAACATGTGCAGGGAATAATTAGGCTGCATGCAGCTAGGGCAAGTCACCATGTGTAGGAAATAATTTAGAGTTCAAATTTTTCTGTAGCAGTCTTGAAGGCTGTGAATTATGTCTCTTATGAAATACTATGGTTCCGGTGTCAAAAAAAGGGGTATGTACATCTTTCTCATTTGTAAAGCAATTTGACTATTTTTTGGAGCATTTTTGTGATGAGATACCTGATAAACCCAAGACCATTAATTTAGTGTGTGGAAGTACCACATTGAGTTAAGAAGTCTATTTTTTTTGGTGGAGGTCAAAGGTCATTTGGGGTCATCAGAGGTCAAATCGTGACACCCTTGTAAACATATACACCCTCACTATACATTACGTCAGATTCATGAAGAAAACTGCTCATGTTTCATCATCGAAACCACAATGCATTTTTGCATTCTGGTTTTTTGCATTCTGGTTTTCCCCTTTGAATAGTCAACCTTAATGAGATTCATGTGTGTTCAACTTGGTATTTGAATGTGAAAGAATAAACTAGTAGGTGTTGAAAAGAACTGTTTTATTTCAACAGTAGCTCTGCAAGAATGCAATTCTTCCAACTGTTGCATATGAGATTTGTGTATGTGAGTATCTTAGTTCCCTTCATGAGAGATATAAATTCACTATTAACATTCATTTCTTCAGATGGAGATTGATGCCCTGAAAAGAGAAAACCAGACGTTGGAGGCAGAGAAGATGCGGCTGGAGGAGAGAATCTCTGCCGTTGGGGAGCAAGAGGTCAGGAATCATTTGGTAGATGAAGGAAGCCAGAAATAAGAGAAAATTTTAGATCTATGCTTTTATGAATGATTGGAAATCATTGATCTTTATCCATTTGAGGTTGTTGATGTGTTGTCATGGCGATATATACATAGCTATCATACATACCTTTTCTTCCACATATTTCATGTATTATTCATTAGCATGATATAAAATCATTTGCATATATATATATATTAATTTATCTATTAATTTATTTATTAATTTACATATGTATACATGTACAGATGTATATGATGATTTGTTTTAAAGTGAAAAAGTGAAAAATGCAGCTCTTTATATGCCCATATTGGGACAGTTTCTGGTAAATGTTATGGAGATCTCCTCCTGAATGAGAAATGATCCATGTTAGCATGCTACTCTCAGCTATCTTAACTAATGACCCCTCCCAGAACAGTAAAATCATTTTGTGATTGTTTGTTGGTTCTGCACCTGCTCACATTCATCAACACATATTATAAGTATAGCCATCTGGCTTGTACAAATCCTGAGTATAACATCATGAAAAAATTCAAGTAGAAATCCCTTTTTTGGTATGAGTACCATCTGAGTTCAAGGCTCTCAGCACGATTATAAGTACTTTCGTTTTGCACTGGCTTCGATTTCCAGATTTCCAAAATGCCCGAGCACGAGCAGGGAATTATTTATCCCACATTGCATCGCGAACTGCTATGCAAAATGGGTTACTTGCTAAGGGAATGCAAAGATTTATAGCAGTTTTTGTACACAGTAAACCATAGTATTTTATAAGAGTCAAATTCCAGAGCATTCAAAACTGATGCAATAAAGTTTGAACTTTTAATCGTACCCGGATGAGTACAAATATATGAGGGCGAGAACAGATAAGATTTAACTTTGCCTGAGTACAAGTATGACTACAAATTCACTACATGTCTGATAACTATGTTGTCCCTGCTGTTTTGTTTATTCATCAGTTTTTTTCCCTTTTTTATATATTTTTTTAAGGTTATTCATCAAAAGGTTGGATCCTCTATAGCTCATCTGATGGAAGATAAGAAAAGATTAGCTTATGAGAAGGGCCAATTACAAGAGAGAGTCAATGCCCTGCAGAGAGAAGTCGAGGACTCGGTTAGGACGATCACCGAAAATAAACATCTAAGGAAAACAAAATCGAACCTAGAATCTCAAGTCAAGAAGGTGAGGCTTTAAGACGATAGTCAAGAATGAATTTTTTTTTTTTTTTTTAGACTGAATAAAGTGGAAACATTTCTAAACAGCCTGGAGCAGCTTGCATCCAAATTCCTTCATGGTTTTCTCAAGATATTTGCAATTGAAATTGTCACTGTTTAATTTAACCATAACTGAAGGAACCAGGTGTGATGTAGTTATAAGTTGCTCACTGACAGACACATGTTTTGTTTTTGGTCTAATTTGCTCTTCACTTTATTGTTTGACCTTTTGACCTTGGATTGTATCTATTAGTAATGAGATGCATCCAAATTTTTTGAAGTAGAATGTTGTTATTAAATTTAAAAGAGAGACACAAAAACCTGTTTTCTTCATGTGTTCACTTCTTGCTGCAAAAGGAGTCCCTTTTAAAAGTTGTTTTCTGGAAAATAGAAAATTAAAATGCAAATGTCACCAGGATGCTTAGAATATGTTCCTCATTTTATCTGTTAAGTGTAAATATTTCCTCTGGGACTATCCCTTAAACTTGGGGATTGTAAAAGAGTTAATCAACATGGGTTATCAATTATCATTCTTAGAAACAAAAGTAACATTTAGCTACTATGTATCCATTAATTGGACTATATTAAATATTAGTAATTTAAGGTAAGAAACTGCCTTGTTGTTTCTTAACAATTTTAGTTCTCCCATCAAGCCATGTGCATGAGTCTAACAGAATTTTACTGGAATTTACTTTCACATATTTAGTTCATTTTGTTTTTGAAATTAGCAAACCCCAAGGGTTGGGAAGCAAGCCTACAGAAGCTCATTTGGAACGTTATCCATTAGATGATCGTGGATGAACATAGAATTATATCAAGCCTTTTCAATCAGTGTTTTGTTAATCTCAAGTTGGAACGAGAAGTATTTCGTACTTTACATATTAGGTGGTAAATTGTTGCATTATTGTTGCAAGTTTCAACAGAAATTTAGTGTCTTAAGGAAACATGCTTTATACTTTCCAAAAGTTTGGCAAAATCAATCAATGCATGATAGCATACAACTACTTAAAGTTACATATCACAGGTGCTGTAACCCAGCCTCCCTTACTTTACATGAAATGAGTCTGTTCCTGAAAACTTGTTGTTGTCATTACCGTTAGAACTTACAATAGCTAATTTTGCTTATGATCATTACTTAAAGAAGAACTGTATGGACCTCACAGAAAAGCAGTGCTCCTCAAGAATCTTGAATGAATCTGTTGATAATTGTGAAATGTGGTTATCAACGAAAAGCAACAATTAACATTTCTTCCTTGTTCTGTAGATCAATGAAGACCTAACAGCCGCTCAGGTGTTAGTACATCAGCTCCAGTCACAAATAAGACAGGTACCGTAAAGTAAATACAAATATTAGATATTTTTTATCTCTGCGTAATTATACTCGAGATAAATTTATTGGTTTTATTGCTCGGTGGAGATTCATTTCTATCGATGAAGACATGTTACAGATTAAAGCAGCTTTCGACTTTGTTAAGGTAAATACATATTTAGATATTTTTTATCTCTGCGTAAATATACTCGAGATAAATTTATTGGTTTTTTGCTCGATGGAGATTATTTTCTATCGATAAAGACAAGTTGCAGGTTAAAGCAGCTTTCGACTTTGTTAAAGTTCTGTAAAACTGTTATCAGCGTTTGACAACATGTTACTATATGTGTTCAAAGGAGTACATAGTGTATGCTCCTTTAAGGTGTTATTAAGCTAAATGAATCTTGTTAAAAGATACAACACTGAAACACAACACTGACAGTATGAATTAAAAAACGTATTCTTAGCGTCTGTATTGCAGCTTTCAGGAATTCATTCAGCCTTAGAATTGGTTCAAAGGGACATAGGCAACATTGATATTTAAAAAAAAAATATATACGTGCTCATTTAAAGTAGCATTCAGGGATCATTCTAAGAGGCATGCAGAACATTGGCCATATCAAATAAAGAACACAGAATATATTCTAAGATGTGTATATTGAGTTTGTACCCCTCAACCCTCCCTCCCCCTACCTAATCCAACTGCCCAAGAGGTGCCATTTTACCCATCATGTGACTGCATAGTGCATCCAGAAGGTGAAACCTATTCTTTTCAGATATTTTATTTTTTGTAGTTTAATTCATACTTGATTTAATTTGGCTCAAACCAGCACCTACTTTGATATCATCTGTGTTTTATTAGCGGGGTCTACTTTTCTTTCTCAGGAGCAAAATACATCTGAAATGAAGGAGAGAGACTTTGAGATTGCCATTAAAGCTCGCGATGCTGCTGTAAAGGAGACGGAGAGGTTATCTCGTAAACTAGAGGAGAGGGGATACCAGGAACAGATAAAGGTCAGTGGGAGATTGACTTTACTTCCTGTTAACCATTTACCTTTAGATACAGTTTGAAGTTATAAGTCTTGTTTTATATTTTTGGGATCCATCTTTCACTCCCAAAATATCAAAGAAAGTCCAAACCCAAATCAACAAAGACCAGTGCTCGTTTTAAGTTTCAACCCTTTCAAAAGCATTTTCCCATTCTCCGAGGAGAAGTTGTGGTGATTTGATAGTGATCAGTTATAAAAATTATAAGTTGTTGAATTGTTGTTGATGCGCTTACTTGTCTTCATGTGTGAAGTCTACCGCAGGAAGTGTGTAATTGTCACCTATGAAATCTGCTAAAAAGGATCAGAAATGGTTAGATACTAGACAAAGTTTATTGGGTCCTCATGCTCATCATATCTTTAAAGCACGTGGTACAAGGGATTCGCTCCTTTGTGTGAATCTTGCTGGGACGAATACACAGGGAAGCCCCCCCCCCTCAAAGAAAATAAATAAATAAAAAAATAAAACCAGAGGGCAGTTCATGGAGTTTCATATCTTATGGGAAACTCCCTTCATGAAGACTTGAATCTGGGCTACATAACAGCATGTTTGACATTCACACCCTTATTCATGAACCTCACATAGAACAAAGCAGCATTGTCATTAACCCTTTGACCTCAGTCACTGTAATATGAAGGTTCAACCCAAGGGATGAGTAGATTTGAAGGTTAGCTTAACTGGCATTAGACAAAAATCTACTACTAAACGGAATTCACAAAGGTCATTTTAAAGCAGTTGTGTACATTCGGTGGTAGACGCGAGCAAAACGATACCAATGTTGCCGGTCTATATCAACTTCAGGGGGATTGGGGGGGGGGGGGTGTTAATGGGAACTAAACAATAGCACAGCCATAGCAAGGTACTTTTTCACCCGCATTTTGTCAGTGTCGTAAAGATAAAACAATTGACAAATCCAACTATCAACAAAACATCTGTTCGCAACTGTTAATATCAAAATATAACTCATACGTTTTTATAATGGAATGCAAAGATGCAGCCTAATACTGATAAGAAAATTGATAAGAAAATAAATTTCACAAACCTTTGTCATATTTGGAAAGACCACTCCGCAGTCAACTTGAGCTGTTTTTAATCAATTTTCTTTTTCCCCAAGATATACCCACATTTATATCCCCCAAAAGAATCATTTTTTTTTAACATTAAATGTGTCATCAGGCCCCATCTAGCATGAACAGTGCTGCTCAAATTTCCTTTGCCGTTCTTAGCCGAAAGGGAATCGCAGACTATTTGCGTTTTTTTAAATTTCTCGAAGAAAGGTCAATGAACCTTTCAAAATCTCTTGCGAATCCTCATCATTTTTATGGAAAGTTATATTTTGTAAATGATATTTATTTCACATCGTCAAAATCATGTTTCGAACAAGACAGATAATATCCTCACATAAACATCACATTTTCATGATGTGTTTGAGGTGAGGTTACTTTAAGAAAAAGACAAAAAAAGGAGAAGAAATGAAAAGTTTTTAAATGTATTAAATATGAAAAGGGAAATCAAGATGATATAAAGAGAGTAAAAACCTTTCAAGGGTAACACATTTAGCCATGATGACATCTCAGGCATATTTACTGTGTAGGTCTATCCGGATACAAACTATTTAAATTGCTTGTTTTCCAGTAGCCATGTTTGTTGTTAGAAACAAGATATTGAAATGCCCATTGCCACTGGTAGTGTGGAATAGTTTGGGGTTTGCTTGTGTCACACTGCCTGACATTAGAATATCCCACAAATTGCCAGACCACATGAGCAGAGCTGATGGGTAATGAAAACTCTTTTTGTTTTTAACTCAACTAGTTGAGCTGTTGTCATGGCAATGCATCTGTCAGTCTGTCTGTCTGTCCGTCTTTCAACAGTTGTGAAAGGCCACCGTGCCCTTATTGTTTGATCATTTCTTGACGCGTATCAACAGGTTGATGCTCATGCTAGCAAAAAGTCGGTCAAAGGTCATTTGGGGTCAAAGAGAGGTCAAACAGTGAAATCACACAAAAGCCTACTCCTCATAGGGTTAATTTTTTAATTTTTCTCAAACTTGGTCACAGTGTACAGTTAGTGATTGATCATAAATTGTTCTTATTTTTGATGTCAAAGGTCAGCTGAGGTCACATGAGGTCAAAACGTGAAATTCATATGAAAGCCTACTCCTTTGACGGTTTTTGTGTTATTGTGATTTTAGTTGGCCATAGGGATCATCAGTTAATGGGCCACAAAAGGGATTCATTTTTAATATGGTCAAAGGTCGTCTCAGGTCGTCTGAACGATATCAAATACTGCCCCAGGAACATTAAGATGTGGTCAAAACCTAGCAGAAAGCATCTAGCTGATCCACTTTCCTCCAATCTGGTTAAAAATCTGGGTTGATTTGTTTCTGAGCAACTTTGATTCGTTTCTGAGCTTGGCCTAGTAACTAACCATTACATACACTGACTACTTTATTCAAATGTCCCGTTGACATCAGGTAGTTTGTAGTTGAACTACTGCATCATTGGTGATCTATTTTATTTTTTATAATGGTTGGTTATTCGCAGGTCTCCGGGCTACAGAAATCACTCGCAGATGTGCAAGCCGACCACTCGAAGATGGCTGCCATGTTGGACAGCGTCATGGGTTCTCACCATAATCTACAGAGTCAAATGGAATCCCTGCAGACGGAGTTGGGACGAAAAGACAGGGAACTCACATCTGCAAGACAGGAGAGGTAAATGAGATCAGAGTCCGGGTAGTATGGTAACTTTTTGCGACACTCTGACCACGGCGCCATGATTTACAGAGACCTTCAGACCATTTACTCAGACCACACTAAGTTTGGTTACTCCTGATAAGAGACTCACAAACCCTTGAGTCTGACCACATCTGTTTAATGATCACACATGATTGAACACCTGTTAATCTTACTAAGAAATGTAAGTGGTTACAACAATTAGGTTACTCCTGATCAGAGAGACACAAACCATTTTGTCTGACCACACCTGTGTAATAATTTACATATAGTTGTCCAATATAGGAAGTTTTGTGTCTTTTTTCTTTTTCAAATGCAACCTTTGGAAGTTCGTCCTTTAATGTCTGGTGTTCACTTAAGTCACAGATTGTGTCTCTGGGCATCTTATATCTTTCTTCTAAAATGAAGTTATTTTAGAAGTAATTTTAAGGATAGTACCAGATATAAAGTATCATCATTGGTGTATCAATTGGGGGGGTGGGGGAGGGGTGCAGCTGCTGGAGGACATCAGCCCCCCCAGAGGGAAATGGCAGTGACTTGCGCAGGATTTCATAGGTAGGGAAAGGAAAACTTCTAATATCCCCATCTTAATTACAGATAGGTACATTGTTGAAGAGGCCCAATGCACATGAGGGATTTTATGAAAGAGGGGTGTGGCCTGGGGGGTAATTGTGGTTAATTCCCATGAGGGGGGGGGTCGAGGGTCAGTTGACATCCAAACAGTTAAAAGTTTGATGTCAACTGGTATATTCTAAGGCAAAGTATGTCTACAATAAGGACTAAATGCAAGGTTGTGCCATTAAATTGAACTATTGTGTGAGGTTGCAACGGGGGTGGGGTGGGAGAGGGGGTGGGGGAGGGGGTGTACACCAGGAGGAGTGGTCTGATTTTTGCCAGACTGAATATAAAAGATACCTCGATTGATGATTGAGATGGGTGGGGCATACTACTTCCTCTTTTTGCAAATTATTTGAGCTTTTGAGGTCCTCCCAGAAAGAAACAGTTAAAAATTGTGATTAGTAATTTCAATAGAAAATGCAACTTTTAAGTTTTTTTTATTTTCAAATTGACTCTGTCTTCTAACGCAACTTTACCTGAGGTTGCGCAAAGTAAGATTACGATGATCAAAAAAGCAAATATGGTCACAGATTTTTTCACCACGTTAGAAATTAGTTACTAAATAGATGAGAGATTCAATTTGATTTATGGATATATATTTCCCCTAGACTCTTTTCACTTTTCATATTAAATATTCATCACATAAAATGAGGAAATCGAACAATTTTCCAATCCAACATATTTTGATAAAGCAGCCATCCTATTCTAAATTAAAGTGGTCTAGTGAAGCTCATGAACTGCATATTTGTTTTTCACTGGGCTTTAAAATTTGAAACGATGAAAAATGTATTGAATCAATAAAAAAAAACTGCTTAAAGAGTAAAGGGACACAAGTTAGATGATTAACAACAGTTTAGGTCCTGTACAAAAGTGAAATTTGTGAGAAAAAAAATGTGAAAATCTTTCTCAAATACCAGAGGAGCATAACTGTTAATCTAATTTAAATACAAGTGTGGCAAAAGAATTTGTGATGAAACTTTAATGTGGAAGAAAAGGAATATGTTAAACACTAGGATTTGATACTGTGGTCATACTTGCTGAAACTAGGGCGTCATTTCATTGTAAACTTAAAATATTTTCTTTCTTTCTGTTTTGCATGGTTTTAAGTTGTGTTATGCCATAGTAGGTATGTTTGCTGTTGAATGAGTGGAGATCCATGGCTTGGTTAACTTTTCTCTCCAATATGAAAAGATGTGACATTATACCATAGCTTACTAGCGTCACTCAAGTATTGAATAAGTGTAGTGCTGTGTTAACACCCTCTGTGACCCTTTTAGGTGCCCCCCCCTCCCCCACCTTCTCCCTTATTAAGGTGTGCTGGTTCAACCCAAAATCAAAAGTTGGGTTTTCTTACTTAGAAGGGTATTGGGAGGTCTCTTGACCTTTGGGGGAGGAGGGGGCGGTGGGTGGAGGAGCGAGAGGATGAGATGGGGGCTTAGGCACATGTCTTATCTGTTTAAGTAGGATAACCCTGAATAAGTGCAAATATCCATGAAAATACCTTGAAGTACATCTTTTCTTCAATAAAAACTCTTTTGTTTGAAATTCTGACACTAGTCAAGCTTTTAATGAACTGTGCCATAGCAATTTGAATTTTGCTTTACAAGTTTATCGTTACCAAATTTGGCATGAAAATCCGACTTGAGGGACTTACTCATGTAAGATATATTTTTATATTTTATATTCTTAAGATCAATTTATAGTTAATATATAGCTTAAAGTTATCTTGCATACAGATATTAAATGTTTTTTTTAATTTTTCTCCCTCGTGGGGGTCGAACAGGGTTACTTCTATCGTATTGTTATCGCATCTTATTACAATCTTAATAGAACTGTCAACCTTTGCATTTTCTTATAAGCAGAATTAGATACCAAGGATATGGATAAGTTTCGAAGCTGGTATGTACTGAAATGAAAAATATTCTTGTACAATACTCATAATTTGTGCACAACTTAACAGACATAATGGCCATTGTTTACTCTACAGAGAGAATAACCAAAGGATTTTACAGCATCTGCAGGATAACGTACAGAGATCACAAGATGAGGAGAAGAACAAAGAACATAAGACAATAGCAAAGGTATAACAATAGCAAGGGTAAAACAATAGCGACATGGTTCAAATAGAAACAAGGATTTAGAAATGGCAAAGTTGAAACAGTACAAAGCCTTAAAGACCAAATATGGCGGCAAATTTTTTTTTTGAGATTTTCCATTAATTTAGGAGTTTACATACCCATAATCAACATGTGTAAAAAATAATCTTCGAAAACCTACTATAACCCATCAAAAACGACCACGAAAATGGACATTTTGGGTAGTCACGTGACATGAACCTCTGGAATGTCTGAAAAGAGAGATTGACCCAAAGGAGCCTCTGGTCACCGTGTGACGTCAAAGTTTGTATACCGCGAAAATCAAACGCTGATATAGGCACTGTTTGTACACAGATAGCGAACAATTGTACTGTTTTTGACTTCCAATTTCGAGCGTTTGAAAAGCTGTTAGCTTAAAACAAGAACACATGAAGGTTAACAACAAGTTTTAAGACAATTATAAGCAGAAATTTTAGTTAAATTGCTTATTTTATTAGCAAAATTTCCACTCAAATGGAGGCATCTTTTACATGGCGTAGCGTCAATAGGTCCGTACGGTACAATATACTTACATAGTACTTACTCGTTTTAATATCCAAAAGTATAAAAACACAGAAAAAGTATCCAGTCAATAAACAAATTTAGCAGTGAATATCCTAATCCACGTTTCTTGTTCAATCCTGGGCGAAAAACTACCGTGAGTCTGTGTAATTCCATAGAGTTAGGTCTAGTTGAAACAGGCCTTGACCAGTACTAACATCCCACAATCACAAGACAGTCACTAACGAAATGAAACGTCCGATCGCTACATACTACCGTTTTTATTCAAGTCCTTGGACCATGCAGATGTCGGAATAAACAGAACGGACAATATTACACATGTATCACGAACTCACGATACTGGAATTCAACAAATGAAATAGATAAATCCTAACATGGCTATTTACACATGCTGTGAGCCAACGCCGGCGAGAGTTGTAACTAACTACCGTACATGTACTAACAATGCTATACCCTTGGCACGGTATATATATACGGTCATCTCTTACAGCAGGGAGTTGCTATGGACCCCTGCTTACAGTAAATATATTACTGTCAATTGCGTGATATAATGTTACATGTAAGGACGTCCAGGGCGTGTTTACGGTCAATTTCACATTAGCTATGTCCGACCATGGTCCGACACAGCTATCGACAGTATATAATTTTCACAGAATGAGACATTTGCAGTATACACAGAAGCAGGGTCATGCATGTGGACTCATGGGCATGAGATACTCCGGGTGCTGAAAAATCTTTCCGCGTGGATCTCAAAAAATTGATCCAAAGTCTGCGGCGTTTTACGTCGGTTCTTTTACTCGGAAATCTAAAAAAGCTGATGCTTTTGTTGGATGAGGTATAACTGCAACAGCCAACAACACAGAATTGTGACATTTTGAGGAAAAAGGAGTAATATCGTTGATGTTTTTGGCAGCTCAAGTATACGACTTTACACACTAAAAGTATAGTTGTGAGTGAGGTATACAAACGTTGACGTCACATGGTCACCTGATGTCTTAGGAATGTTTCAGGAATGTCTGAAATAGAAGCTGACTTTTCGTCCCATTTTTCACTTATTTAACGTCCGAAATTGGTAAAGTTAATTACAGCAATGTAATTGGAGTCAGTTAAGGATTACATACATGAAAAATGGTGGGATTTTATGTTCATCGAAAAGTCTCCATAGTTGGTCTTTAAGAAGGGGAAAACAATAGCAAGGGTAAAACAATAGCAAAGGTAAAACAATAGCAAAGATAAAACAATAGCAAGGGTAAAACAATAACATGGTTAAAATAGAAACAAGATTTTTAGCAATGGCAAAGTTAAAACAGTACAAAGCTTTAAAAGCAGGGGAGAACAATAGCGAGGGTAAAACAATAGCAAAGGTAAAACAATAGGAATGGTTAAACAATAGCAAGGATAATACAATAGCAAGGGTGAAACAATAACATGGTGAAAATAAAAACAAGTTAAAAACAAGTTAACAAGTTAAAACAGTAAGTAGCCTTAAAAGAATAACAAGGGGAAGACAAAAAGAATAACAAGGGGAAGACAATCGGAATGGTTAAAAACATTAGCAAAGGTAAAACAATAACATGGTTAAGATAATTATAAAGAATGTTTATGAGAAAACACTTAACAGCAATATACAAACCATGATGTTGTAACCTTGATGGTGTCATTAGGTAGGCTCAGGAGGTATCCAGACATCTTTTGCAGAATCTTCTTTGGTTGGTATGAAAATTGTAGCTTTAATCAAGCTGTCAGTGTGCCCTCGGTGATGACTCTTTTCCACCCCACCACACCCACCCCACCCCACCCCTATTTTTAGGTACTTAAATCTACGTTGCTTTGCTAGATCAGCTCTACAGCTCTGGAACAGCCTCCTATTACATCTGAAAACAATCCAGCATGTGTCAACTTTCCAGAAAGAACTCAAGACGTTCTTATTCATGAATGCGTATCCATTTGTTTAATAACTGTTGTGTCCATTTTGGGTACTTTGCTCCTACAGCGCTTTTGAGCAGTTTTTTTACTGGATAAAAGCGCTTTACAAATTCTTATTTTATTATGATTATTATTATTACAGAATTTCTTGTTTTGGTATTTCCCTTCAATGTAGGTGAGGTCCATTCAGAGAGAATTAAGTTCAACTCAAGAGGATAACCACAAGATGGGAGATGCCCTGGAGGAATTATCAGGGACTAACTCCCAGTTGCAGGCTGCCCTAGGTAACCTCCAGGAGGAACTACAAAGACAGAAACGGGAGAACCAGATACTCAGAGAGAAAAAGTAGGTATACCTTGCACATCCCCCTCCCCCTTTCTCCTCTCACCCTCCCCCCCCCCCCGTCACACTCTGTCAGTTGTCCCCCTCAATGCTTCCAGGTGCTTGGCTTCAGGAAATTGGCATGCCTCACAAAGTATGTCTGGCCTGATTTTCCCGTGAGGAATCTGATATTTATCATATTACCTACCACCCCTTCCCCTTTTACAGTACTTCCAAAGGAAAGGCCCTAAAATTGGTTTTGTAAACCAAATCTGTGACATCACAGTCATCTCTGTACTGTTAAAAACTTTGCAAGGCTTTTGGGTAAGCCTCAAATGTCATTTTTCAATCAATCTGTAATTCAGACTAGTATATGCTTTGGTGAAGTGTCGTTCTGTGTTTTTGTTTTTTTCGGGTTATCTAACTTTAATACGAAAGACCTCTGAACCATTCTTAACTTTTGTTACTGAGTTTATCTGTGAGGTATAAAGTCAACTTTTATATAGTTATATTACAGTATAAACATTGAAAAAATTATAATCGCATTTTAGTAACATAGGTAACAGGAGACGTTGGATGACAGTTTAAACAATAAAATTTATTTTCCATATATATATATATATATATATATATATATATATATATATATATATATATATGTATATATATATATATAAATATAAGTATAAATATATATATATATATATATATATACATATGTATATATATATATATATATACATATTAAACAATGCACCCCATAAGCCTGATAATTTTCTCTATAAAAACCACAAATGCTTTAATCTCATTTATATACAGATTTGCCTAAAATACATATCACAGCAGTGGTGAAGGCGTGGTGTAGCAGTTAGAGCATCCCACCCTTACCCCCGTCCCCCTAATGAAAACCTACCACTAGTTCCCCCTTTCGTAACCTTGTCCACAACCAGATTCTCTGAACCTTTCGAATTGGTCGCTGTGCATTGTTTTTTAAGGAGAGTTTTTCCGGTATATTTGTTAAATTGGGGAAATAAGGTCTTGAAACAACATGGTTGACCATCCCTGCACCGCATTGATGGAGAATGGGGTTCTTTAATCTCTCTTAGTAGCTTTCAAGCAACCGGTACACGTACAACAAACTACACGCGAGGGGGCTATCCCTAAAAGGGACAAATACATGCGTCGTTCAAAAACATTGAAAATTCAAGGATACTTTAAAGCAGTGCTGTAGGCAAAACCTTAATAAAGTAATCTCCTTCCTGACTCTAAAAAAGTCCACCAAGAATGAAAAAAAAACACAGGCGAGAGACAGAGGTTGAAAAAATCCTGCTAGAGACACTTGTGTACTTCTGAGTGGTAGATTTAGAAGGAGGAGGAGGACAGTGACCTTAGAGAGGGTTATAGGGGGCGCACTGCAAGAATGTAAATACCAGTTCTTAGGCAACGGTATATCTTGAGTCCTGTAGGTACAGGAGATGGGTAATGCATCGTCGTGGTTCACGAATACTCCGAACAGTAAGAATGCCAAAATTATTGATAGGCCTGTCGATCTCAACAAATGAGCTGAGATTTCTATTGAGTTTTTGGTGGAAAAAAAATCTAGATAATGAAGAAGAGAAATAAAGTTTCACATAATTTACAAAACATTACCAAAAATAAGTAGAGTTATGAGCATACCATGCTCATTTTAATTTTTAATTTACAAGATTAGGCATCGACCACACTCTTGGCAGCATTGTAACAGCAGTCGACAGTATTCTGTAACTCTGATTCGGAATATTGTGGGAATTGTTTCCTTGCGTTATCGATAACAACTCCGTCAATCTCCATTTTTCTGTATTAAAAGATTACACATCGACCAGACTCTTGGCAGCATTGTTACAGCAGTCGACAGTATTCTTCTAACTCTGATTCGGAATATTGTGGGAATTGTTTCCTTGCGTTATCCATAACAACTCCGTCAATCTCCATTTTTTGGTATTTAAAGATTACGCATCGACCAGACTCTTGGCAACATTGTTACAGCAGTCGACAGTATTCTGTAACTCTGATTCGGAATATTGTGGGAAATGTTTCCTTGTGGTGTCGTCAACTTCTCCGTCATTCTCCATTTTTCGGTATTAAAAGGTTACGCATCGACCAGACTCTTGGCAGCATTGTTACAGCAGTCGACAGTATTCTTCTAACTCTGATTCGGAATATTGTGGGAATTGTTTCCTTGCGTTATCCATAACAACTCCGTCAATCTCCATTTTTTGGTATTTAAAGATTACGCATCGACCAGACTCTTGGCAACATTGTTACAGCAGTCGACAGTATTCTGTAACTCTGATTCGGAATATTGTGGGAAATGTTTCCTTGTGGTGTCGTCAACTTCTCCGTCATTCTCCTTCATTAGGAAGCTTGCATTTATGAACAGAATTAGTTTCAGAGTTGCCAAGTTTGTCAATCTAATCATGTGGAAAAGATAATAACAGCTAAGGCATTACCTAAAGGCATGACATTTGCCATTTATCTTAATATCACAACATTATGAAACTATTTGCTATTTTTATAATTGCGACAACAATCAATGGCTCTCTTCAAGTCTGATTCAGAATACTGTGGGAAATATTTCCTGGCAGTATCTATAATTTCTCCATCGCTCTCCATTTTCCGGTATATATTTCTTCCGTCTTTGTCGTACCGGATAAAAGTGTTCCCTCGAATCTCGGTCCACAAGTTTCCTGAAAATCCCATGATGAACACACCGTGCATTAAACCCGGTAAAATCTCGGGATTACTGGAAAGCATTGCCGAGATTTTATAATAGGTCTCAAGACTCGGCGGCTGGTTCAAATGGTACGTTATCAACGCTCTCCAGGCCTGTCCTTCTTCCATGTATATATTAGCATCCTCTCTTAAACCGCTTTGAACTACTACGGGTGTGCACAGCTTCACTACCGTAGGACAATCCTTGAAGAGTCTGACCTGCGAAGTAATTAATCGGTAGATAGGTGAGACCCTGTGAAAGTCCAGAGGGATGGGTTCCACGATGGGACGTACCGTACCAGGTTCTACGAGGTGAAGGCTGCCCTCGTGTGTGACATTTTTCGCAACCAGTCCAAGATGGGTTTCGTATAAGCTCGTTCTCTCTTTTGGGAAAGAAGCTCCAGGATTGTAGACCTCGTATCCCATAACCTCGAGGACGGCTCTGGTGAACGAGTTGATACAGAGGCAACCCCCACCTTGTTTCTTTTTCATTATGTCTTTGTTTTCTTGTTGAGATGGACCCTTAATACCTTCTTGGAGATAAATTACATTGTTGAAAGGCTGCGTCAATCTAGTCCGTCTTTGGACCTCGCAGAGAAGGTCGTAGGCATTCTGTTCTCTCATGGTGACAGGCTCCGGTATTTCTAGGACGGTCTTGAGATACTCTACGGCCTCCTCTTTGGTAACAAGTCCATGTGAGTTTTCATATTCTGGAGACTGTAAACAGATCAACATGAAGCACAGTCAAGCTTCTTTAACCTTCATTGCAGACTAATTCATATCTTACTTTGCAAGTTATTCTTATGAGGCGTAATGCAAATGTTTTCCTAATAGGCTGGTCGGTTGGAGATCAATAGATTATAAAACAAGGTTTCCACTATTTGACATCTGGTGACTGCAAATGACCTTTGACCTCCACAAAAAAACGATAGGCTTCTTCTACTTTAAAATGCGGTACTCCTTTACACGAAATAAGGGATTGATTCAAGCATCCCTTCTAGAGATATCGTGTTTGCAAGGTTTTCAGGATTTGACCCCTGGTGACCCCATATGACCTTTGACCTCAACCAAAAACAAGGCTTTTCTCCTAGTCAGTCATACCTGTCTGAGCTGATCACACCTCGGGTACACCCAAACGCGCCCTTCGCTCTAAGCCGTTAACTCTCGTTCCGCGCAACACCAATAACAAGAAGCACTATCGCCCTACAGCATTCTCGGTCGCCGCACCTGATCTTTGGAACGAGCTGCCTCCAGGAATTCGTATGATCACGAACTTCACCTCCTTCAAGTCACACCTGCAAACGCATCTCTTTCAAGAGTACTACAAAGATGGTTTCTAGGATTTTTTAGATTTTATGTTGTTCTGTCGTGTTGGTTTTTAGGTTCTAACTTCAATTGGAATTTTCACTTTTTAGCATTCAAATTGTAGATTTTGTAGTCAATATGTTTTATCGCTTTACGCTTCACCAGTGCTTTTAATAGTTTTTCGATCTCATATTCCTGTTTTATCTGTTTTATATTGTTCTGTCGTGTTGGTTTTTAGGTTCTAACTCCAATTGAAATTATCATTTTTTAGCATTCAAATTGTAGATTTTGTAGTCAATCTGTTTTATCGCTTTACGCTTCACCAGTACTTTTAATAGTTTTTCGATCTCATATTCCTGTATATTTCTGTAGATGGTATATGTATTTACTGTTTTTTCTATTTAATGTTTTATGGCATTGTATTTTCTAGATTGTAAAGCGCACAGATGCATCGCAAGTAGTGAGCTATATAAGATTTTATTTACATTTACATTACATAAATTATTTGGCCCCTTGGTGACCAGAATGACTTTGACCTCCTCTATAAACAAATTCTTCTACTCATTGTGGTACACCTACTCACCAAATATAAGTTCCAAGCTCCCCTTCTTGAGATACGATGTTTACAAGCAAGGCATCACACACCACACAAACATCTACACACATCCATCTGCATGACTGCATGTACAATAGGTTACGACTATCATCGAAACCAAAATGGAAATATTGACATTTATTAAAATCTACCTGTAAGGATGAACTGTTGAATGGACAACGCATGATGGTACTTTCCTCGATTTCCCTCGAAAGAAATGAAACCTGTGGTCTTGCCAACAGTGGGTAGGCTAGATGCCTCTGGAATAGTACTCGTGATAACATGGTGAACCCCTTAGACGGTAACTGCATGTTCAGTGAAACAGTACAACGATATTGTCACATCAATTGTGTTAAGTTTCCTGGTCATAAAGGATAGTGTTATTGAAAAAAAGTTTCCTATTTTAATATCAGATTGTTTGTTTTCTACTTACAGTAGGCTGTGCTATGTTAAATAGCTTCAATTTTTTATCGACATCAAGGCATTAGAAAACAGTGGTGAATTGAAAACACCCTCGATTTACTGTCACCAGAGTCACAAAATTGACTGTTTTGGGGGTTTTTCTCCTTGCCTGTTCAATAGTTTTACTCCAAATAATTATCAAGTCTTCACATAGATACCAAAAGGATTACTGAATTTTCCTTTTCAAAAGATATTCAAATTTTGCGGAAAATCACCCTTTACGAATGTCACGCGAGTCACGTCACGCGAGTCACGTCAATCAAGATAGTGTTCCTACCTATTTACTGTGTGTTGGACTAATTATATTTGCTATAGCATAGTGCTCACTTAATAGCTTTAATTTTTATTCGACATCAAGGCATTAGACAACAGTGGTGAATTGAAAACACCCTCGATTTAACACGAGTCACAAAATTGACTGTTTTTGTTGTTTTTCTCCTTGCCTGCACAATAGTTTTACTCCAAATAATGAATATCAAGTCTTCACATAGACACCAAAAAGATTACTGAATTTTCCTTTTCAGAAGATATTCAAATTTTGCGGAAAATCACCCTTTACGAATGTCACGCGGGTCACATTAATTCAAGGTAGTGTTTCTACTTATTAACTGTGTGAAAATTACAGGGATGAATATAATTTGATGAATGAATCACTGATTAAAGATATCATATATGCATTCCTCTTTAATTAGGCAACTTGAACACACCTAATTAAACTAATTTTAATAATTTCATTTGAAATATCAGAATTTAAATTCATGAATATTTATTCGCAATATGCCTATTTTATCACCACATTTGGAAAGTTAGCATGTGTCATTGATTTTTTAGTAATATACAAAAACATAATCTACATTTGTATCTGGCAATGCCATGTGCTGTGACTTGACAACCTTATATTAACTGCACAATCATTCCCAAAATCCTACTGTATGAGCGAATGTACAGTATCTTCTCAAATATTACACTTTTGGATTATTCAAATATGACAAATGAGAATGGTAATTTGAATCACATTTTGATAGACGTTTCTTCTATAACTTTCAAATGAGTGACTTCAACAGACTAAATAATTGTTATAAATATTAATTGACAAGATATATTGCCTGAACAACTGTACTACCCGTACAGGATATTACCTACTGTCTGCAGTCATGAGGGTAACTCGGGGACATTAATATCATCTGGACATTCCCAAGGGAAGTACCTTTTGGACACTTTCTTGACCAATGAATGTTATATTTCACTATGCAAGATCTTTACCTTCGATTCACTACTGCATTTGGTCTAGAACTATCCGAAAAGTGAACTCGTCACGCGAGTCATGTTTTCTCGTCACGCGAGTCACAATACATCTTCATCGTTATTTTCATGTGTTACAACATATTTTCAAAGTTGCATAGCAATTGAGGTAGAGGTGTTTTTCAACTTCGGTATGAGTATAAAAAGTTATTGGAAACATTTTAATAAGACATAAGAAATCGAACATTTGTGTGTGCATTCTGATTTTTGCTAATAGTAACTGTCACGCGAGTCACCTTTAGTTTTTTCGCCAATTTCACCCCCAATACTTGAGGTATAAGAAAAAATTCTCTACTGTTGTAAGCATTAAGGCGTACCTTCACTGACTGAATGAATGCTTTTCTCCCAGGTAAGTTCTTTATTTGTTTCATGATATCAAATAGAGAGGAATTTTAGTAAAAATGTCATGCGAGTCACCACAGAATTGACCATAAATTAATGTGATAGTCAAGGTCGATGCAACTCAGTAGGAATGTGAGGTTAACAGAGATTTTTACTACATGACAGAATATCAGGGTACCTATTAAAAGTTAAGCTCAACTATTGTGTGGCAACTTCAGTTGGATTGTGTAAGTGTCTTGCTTATAAGGTGGTGTTTTGTATTCAGATAATGTTTGTAACATTGTTGTACTCCATCAGAAATGTGATGAAGAATGTACGGTGCATGGTATATATGATGTAAAGTAATGTTTTATAAGGCAGCGGCTATGAGGATGTGTTTATACCGTGCTGTGACTATAAAGGTGGTGTTTATAAGGTGTTGATTATTAGACGATGCTTGTAAGGTGGTATGTGATACAAGGTAATGTTTTATAAGGCTGTGACTATAAGGGTGGTGTTTATAAGGTGTTGTGACTATAGGGGTGGTGTTTGTAAGGTGTTGTGACTATAGGGGTGGTGTTTATAAAGTGTTGATAATTAGACGATGCTTGTAAGGTGGTATGTGATATTAGGTTAAAGGCTGTGACTAAGGGTGGTGTGTATAGGTGTTGTGACTATAGGGGTGGTGTTTTAAGGTGTTGTGACTATAGGGGTGGTATTTATAAGGTGTTGACTAGATGATGCTTGTAAGGTGATGTAGTTATGTGATATTTATGAGGCATTACATAAGTTAGATCATAGTGTTTATTTGGTGTAGAATAGTATGTGGTGTTTGCAAGGTGATTATTTAATGATACTTATGGTTATTTATGATATGATTATTTATGATTACTGATGTTACTTATGATTATTTAATGATAAGGGTGGTATATGATATTAGGTAATGTTTTTTAAGACAGTGACTATAAGGGTGGTGTTTATAAGGTGTTGAGTATTAGATGATGCTTGTAAGGTGATATGATACAAGGAAGTGACTTTAAGGGTGATGTTTATTAGGTGTTGATATTAGATGATACTTGTAAGGTGGTATATGATATCCCAGTGACTATAAGGGTGGTGTTTATTAGGTGTTGATTATTAAAGGATGCTTGTAAGGTGATATGATATAAGGTAATGTTTTATGATGCAGTGACTATAAGGATGGTGTTTAACTTTATAAGGTGTTGATTATTAAATAATTCTTGTAAGGTGGTTAAAGGTAATGTTTTATAAGGCATTGACAATAAGGATGGTGTTTATAAGGTGTTGATTATTAGATGATGCTTGCAAGGTGATGTGACAATGTGATGTTTATGAGGCATTGTGTAATTTAGATCATTGTGTTTATTAGGTGTTGTGTACTAGGTGGGTTTTATAAGGTGGGTCATAGCAGATTTTGAATGGTCGTCCGGGAGACGACCAAATGTTTGTTTGGAATAACAAAGTCAGCTGTGGAGGTTTTCTGACAGTTTTAGTTGTTTTTACGTCAAATTCAGCTGCATCATAATTAATAAAGACCCCCATATTCAGTAGGTAAAATGATGAAGAGATATCACCCTCCATCACTTTGGAGATACTGATATAAAAGAAAACTATTGGTAGTCCTTTGACCACCCAGCTGAAGGAGAATTTTATTAGCCCAAAGCTGGTTGAAGTCAACAGATCTATACAGCTGTCCTGCAGTGTACATATACATTTATCATTGTTTTTTTTTTTTTTGCTACATTTTTCAGACTACTAATTTGCCTGTTCAGACAATCAAAAATTTAAGAACTGGTTTCAACTACAGTAGAGAAAAATCCATAAAAATTTGCCCTGTGGTTAAATAAATTTAAGCCACTGCTTATTAGGTGGAGAAGTTTATTAGGTGGTGTTGACTGGTGTCAGCCCACCCCCGACCCCCACCCCCATTCAACTCTATCATTAGCAAGGATGTTTTAGGTTTTCAACACCAGACTTTTTTCATTTTAAACCGAGAAACTGAGAAAGTGGATTTTGGTGTTTACTGGTTTTAAGCACCCCATCCCTCCATCGCACTCTATCGTAAATGATAATGTTTTAGACTTTGAACACCAGACTTTTTGAATCTCAAAACAGAGAAACAGAGAAAGTGGATTCTGAATATCAGGCGGAGACCCTGCGGGAGCGAATAAATTCCCTCCAGAGTCAGCTCATAACTCAGAAGTCGCTGGTGAACAAACAGGCTCAGAAGGAGTTGGTCAGTCTGAGGAGAGCGCACGGCGAGATGGCAACGAGAGTCAGCGACCTCTCGAAGACAAACACCGAGCTGAACGAGAAGGTCACAAAGCTACTGGAGGCTCAAACCAAACTACAGGACAGGGTGAAGCGCCAGAAGGCTCAGTCCGAGGGCTATCGACCTCTGAGGGAGGCGAATGCCGCGTTGACGCAGGACAACGATTCGCTGCGGAACCGTCTGGCGGACTTTCAGGAATTGAAGAGAAGTTACGGGAAGAGGAACAAGGAACAGACGACCACGATCGGAGCGTTCGTGAAACAGGTTAAGCAGTTACAGAAAGAAATTGAGGAGACATCTCAAAAGTCTGAAGATTATCGACGGTAAGCTATTAATTCAAAAGAGAGAAAGGGTAAAATTTAAGGAAATTGAAATTATCTTGGTGGAGGGATGTTGCTTCTCCTTTGAGGTCTTAGATACAGGTTTATATATTGGACATTAGCGTTGTGCGGTAGTCGGATTTCACACAACCGGTAGTGTTGCAACATGAATCCCGGTATCGTAACTACAACCGGTATTTTCTTCAACTTTCATCTACGGTTCAAAGCACTTAGTTACGAGACTGTCAATGTCATACATTCAATACGCATAGCCTAGGCTATGTACATACTCTTACACGCACGTTCATAAAAAAAAATAAACAAACTAACACGCTATATTAGGGCCTTTGTTTTTTAATAACACTTCCAAAAAGAAAAGCACAAACCTTGGAAAAAAGCAACCCACACCATCCTTCATTGATACTCGACGTACGATATTAGATTAACACGTTCGCACGTGGATTAAACTTGTAATCCGTACACAAACATAAACTGGGAGTTCCCCACTAATCCATGATATTGGAATAGGGCAACCCCTTCAAGTTCAAAAGTTCACAATGAAAAGTTTTTAACTAACAACAAGTCACCATGTGTTTGGAACTTCAGACAATAAGAATGTTACATAGGGGCTACATAAATACGGGATTATAAACTACATACATAAGAATAGTACAGATTTATTTATATCGTTAATCGGCTTTTGTTTACTCCAGAAAATATACTTTCAATACGTACAATATCAATCTTTCGTACAAAAGATCTTAAAAATTCAAAAAGTTGCGAAAGATAAATATAAATGACATCGTGGAACCCCCCGCATTAATAAACGAATCCATTTCATTACATCATCAAATCTCAAGTACTGAACTGTTGTGTGTACCTGTACCGTACCCTAGGCTATAATAATATACAGTCCCGTGCGAAGATGGATTTAAACTGGATATACTCCCTGCGGTTTTGGCTCAAAATTGATTAAATCGTTATAATTATTATAACAAAATGAGGTGAAATGCATAAGAGTAAGATTTTGTACATGGGAACCTTGACAATCATCGTTTGAAGGAAGAATAAATAACGAAAATTTCAGAATAACTTTGAGGTCCCGTAACATGCTGAGCGCAAGTAACGTTCGATATTTGGTATAGCCTAGGTTCAAATTACTACGTGAAAAGTTGATTCGTTAATATATAGGTCTAGGCCAGTACGTAAATTGGTCAGATATTATTCAAACTAAGAAACACAGAAACCAGAAGAAAATCGTGTTTTGTTTTCTTTATTTCAAATAGTAACACGTAGATATTTTTATTATGTCCGGTATTCCCGGGAATGATACCGAAACGAATGTAATAACCGGTTGTTTCCCCAATACCGGCAGTAGTTACACATTGCACTGTGATCGGGATTAGTCAATACCGGGATCGGGATACCGGGATTCACTTGACTACCGGGATCCCGCACAACCCTATTGGACATTTGATCAATTTAGCTTCAAGTCTAAATTTATCCTTTTTCTGCAATATTTCATTCTGTTTTTCTGATGGAAATTGGAAAAAAAAAAAAACTATTGAAAGACGTTTGTTTAGTACAAGGTGTGGTTTAATTAAATATCGTGATATCTGTGTTATGCTCATCCTAATAAAACTAAAACAACACTGTTATCAAACTGCTTATCCACTAAAGAGCCTGTGTATTAAGAGAATGTGTCAAAGTCAGTGGGCCTGAAGTTTCAGTCCTAGCAGGGGCTGAATGATTATACTCATCCTAGTAAGTTTTAACCGTTTTACCGATGACTAATATATTTTATCGTCTAGGACAAAGCTGGCCAACGACGGGGACAACAGACTGCAGCAAGAAAACGTTTCTCTGAAGGCAAAACTGACGGAGGCCGAATTACACAATTCTAAATTAGAAATGAAACTAGCTGAATTCAGCGCTGAATCGGACGAGGTAAGATAACATACTTTCCAAAAATTTGCTCACCCTTGGATTAAAAGTCATACCATTGTGTGTTAGCATTGCCGTAAACAGATTTAATTGTAAATTGTCAAAAATACTGTATGTGGTGGGTTCTCCGAATGCAGGATTGTAACTATTTTGTGTGACTTTTTCTTACATTTCCTTTTTTTTCCTCTTTTTTATTGTCATTCAAACAATTTTAAACTTTGTAGACTTTATATTGGACATGAGGTCATTTATATATTTTTGTACGCTTTAATATTTTGTAGGTACATATTATATTTTGTTTCATCTTAATATTTTATAGGAACGTTTTCATATCTATGTACATTATTATACGTCTTATTTGTTGTTTACAATTTTTAATGTTTTGAGCTCTTGTTATCAACCAATTTCCATTGTATTTTTATATGATTGGCTGAATAAATATCTGTCTATTCGTCTTGTTGCTTGCAGATTTCTTCCCATATACAGGATGCTAACAGCTGGTTTCAGAAGAAATATACCGGATTGCAGAGAGAATTAGGAGAGGCAACAAAGGAGCAAGGTTCCCTCCGGGAGGTCGTCAAGGAACAGGCCAGAGAACTTCGGCAAGAGAAGTTCAAGTCTGACGAACAGACGCAGAGAGCTTACCAGATTATAAGGGTAGGTTGAAAATTTTGGGTTCCTACAGGGTCAATGTGTATTCCATGGTGCGTCAATGTGTATTCCAATTGGGTACTTACTGGGTCAGTGTCTGTTCCAGGGTATCAGCAAGGTTAAGGTAGGGTGCTGGGTACTTACTGGGTCAGTGTCTGTTCTAGGGTATCAGCAAGGTTAAGGTAGGGTGTTGGGTACTTACTGGGTCAGTGTCTGTTCCAGGGTACCAGCAAGGTTAAGGTAGGGTGTTGGGTACTTACTGGGTCAGTGTCTGTTCCAGGGTATCAGCAAGGTTAAGGTAGGGTGCTGGGTACTTACTGGGTCAGTGTCTGTTCCAGGGTACCAGCAAGGTTAAGGTAGGGTGTTGGGTACTAACCGGGTCAGTGTCTGTTCCAGGGTACCAGCAAGGTTAAGGTAGGGTGCTGGGTACTTACTGGGTCAGTGTCTGTTCTAGGGTATCAGCAAGGTTAAGGTAGGGTGCTGGGTACTTACTGGGTCAGTGTCTGTTCCAGGGTACCAGCAAGGTTAAGGTAGGGTGTTGGGTACTTACCGGGTCAGTGTCTGTTCCAGGGTACCAGCAAGGTTAAGGTAGGGTGCTGGGTACTTACCGGGTCACTGTCTGTTCCAGGGTACCAGCAAGGTTAAGGTAGGGTGTTGGGTACTTACCGGGTCACTGTCTGTTCTAGGGTACCAGCAAGGTTAAGGTAGGGTGCTGGGTACTTACTGGGTCAGTGTCTGTTCCAGGGTACCAGCAAGGTTAAGGTAGGGTGCTGGGTACTTACTGGGTCAGTGTCTGTTCTAGGGTATCAGCAAGGTTAAGGTAGGGTGTTGGGTACTTACTGGGTCAGTGTCTGTTCTAGGGTATCAGCAAGGTTAAGGTAGGGTGCTGGGTACTTACTGGGTCAGTGTCTGTTCCAGGGTACCAGCAAGGTTAAGGTAGGGTGCTGGGTACTTACTGGGTCACTGTCTGTTCTAGGGTACCAGCAAGGTTAAGGTAGGGTGCTGGGTACTTACTGGGTCAGTGTCTGTTCCAGGGTATCAGCAAGGTTAAGGTAGGGTGCTGGGTACTTACTGGGTCAGTGTCTGTTCCAGGGTACCAGCAAGGTTAAGGTAGGGTGTTGGGTACTTACCGGGTCAGTGTCTGTTCCAGGGTACCAGCAAGGTTAAGGTAGGGTGCTGGGTACTTACCGGGTCACTGTCTGTTCCAGGGTACCAGCAAGGTTAAGGTAGGGTGTTGGGTACTTACCGGGTCACTGTCTGTTCTAGGGTACCAGCAAGGTTAAGGTAGGGTGTTGGGTACTTACCGGGTCAGTGTCTGTTCTAGGGTATCAGCAAGGTTAAGGTAGGGTGTTGGGTACTTACCGGGTCAGTGTCTGTTCTAGGGTATCAGCAAGGTTAAGGTAGGGTGCTGGGTACTTACTGGGTCAGTGTCTGTTCCAGGGTACCAGCAAGGTTAAGGTAGGGTGTTGGGTACTTACTGGGTCAGTGTCTGTTCTAGGGTATCAGCAAGGTTAAGGTAGGGTGCTGGGTACTTACTGGGTCAGTGTCTGTTCCAGGGTACCAGCAAGGTTAAGGTAGGGTGCTGGGTACTTACTGGGTCAGTGTCTGTTCTAGGGTATCAGCAAGGTTAAGGTAGGGTGCTGGGTACTTACCGGGTCAGTGTCTGTTCTAGGGTATCAGCAAGGTTAAGGTAGGGTGTTGGGTACTTACTGGGTCAGTGTCTGTTCCAGGGTACCAGCAAGGTTAAGGTAGGGTGTTGGGTACTAAGCCGGGTCAGTGTCTGTTCTAGGGTACCAGCAAGGTTAAGGTAGGGTGCTGGGTACTTACCGGGTCACTGTCTGTTCCAGGGTACCAGCAAGGTTAAGGTAGGGTGTTGGGTACTTACTGGGTCAGTGTCTGTTCTAGGGTATCAGCAAGGTTAAGGTAGGGTGCTGGGTACTTACTGGGTCAGTGTCTGTTCCAGGGTACCAGCAAGGTTAAGGTAGGGTGTTGGGTACTTACTGGGTCAGTGTCTGTTCCAGGGTACCAGCAAGGTTAAGGTAGGGTGCTGGGTACTTACCGGGTCAGTGTCTGTTCTAGGGTATCAGCAAGGTTAAGGTAGGGTGTTGGGTACTTACCGGGTCAGTGTCTGTTCCAGGGTACCAGCAAGGTTAAGGTAGGGTGCTGGGTACTTACCGGGTCAGTGTCTGTTCTAGGGTATCAGCAAGGTTAAGGTAGGGTGTTGGGTACTTACCGGGTCAGTGTCTGTTCCAGGGTACCAGCAAGGTTAAGGTAGGGTGTTGGGTACTTACTGGGTCAGTGTCTGTTCCAGGGTACCAGCAAGGTTAAGGTAGGGTGTTGGGTACTTACCGGGTCAGTGTCTGTTCCAGGGTACCAGCAAGGTTAAGGTAGGGTGCTGGGTACTTACCGGGTCAGTGTCTGTTCCAGGGTACCAGCAAGGTTAAGGTAGGGTGTTGGGTACTTACTGGGTCAGTGTCTGTTCTAGGGTATCAGCAAGGTTAAGGTAGGGTGTTGGGTACTTACCGGGTCAGTGTCTGTTCTAGGGTACCAGCAAGGTTAAGGTAGGGTGTTGGGTACTTACTGGGTCAGTGTCTGTTCCAGGGTACCAGTAAGGTTAAGGTAGGGTGTTGGGTAATTACCGGGTCAGTGTCTGTTCCAGGGTACCAGCAAGGTTAAGGTACTGTAGGGTGCTGGGTACTTACCGGGTCAGTGTATGTTCTAGGGTATCAGCAAGGTTAAGGCAGGGTGCTGGGTACTTACTGGGTCAGTGTCTGTTCCAGGGTACCAGCAAGGTTAAGGTAGGGTGTTGGGTACTTACTGGGTCAGTGTCTGTTCCAGGGTACCAGCAAGGTTAAGGTAGGGTGTTGGGTACTTACTGGGTCAGTGTCTGTTCCAGGGTACCAGCAAGGTTAAGGTAGGGTGCTGGGTACTTACCGGGTCACTGTCTGTTCTAGGGTACCAGCAAGGTTAAGGTAGGGTGTTGGGTACTTACTGGGTCAGTGTCTGTTCTAGGGTACCAGCAAGGTTAAGGTAGGGTGTTGGGTACTTACTGGGTCAGTGTCTGTTCTAGGGTATCAGCAAGGTTAAGGTAGGGTGTTGGGTAAAAACTGGGTCAGTGTCTGTTCCAGGGTACCAGCAAGGTTAAGGTAGGGTGTTGGGTACTTACTGGGTCAGTGTCTGTTCTAGGGTATCAGCAAGGTTAAGGTAGGGTGCTGGGTAAAAACTGGGTCAGTGTCTGTGCTGGGATACCTAGTTGATCCATGTCATTTGAAATAACATCAGTAAATATTGAAAGATATGCGGAACGCTTACCAAACCATAATGGTAAATCAAATAGCCATAACCCTATCAACTGGGTCAAACATGGATTTTTGGATTCCTGCCGGGTCTTATGTTTATCATAAGGTACCAGCAAGGGTAAGGTAGTATCTAGGGTACAAATTGGGTCAATGTAGGTTATAGGTTGTAAACTGGACTAATTTCGGACCTTGTAAGGTATGGAATGTCAGTTTGAGAGGTACTGTGAAACTGAACCAATGCCAATGTTCTGGAAAACATGTTTGTTCTATGTCTTGAGGAGATGATTTATTCGTAAATATCGAAAGTATCGAAATATATCGAAATATCGAAAGCCCCCCCATTGGGGGGCTCTTTACATTTTGTTCAAATACCAATGTGACAAAGTATCTGGAATACGAGTCATTGGGGACCAAAATGGCATCGTTAATTACATGTTTGTTAATTACATGCTCGTTTTCTTTCAATCTTGAGAAATCAAAACTGTAGGAGAGGGTGTCCTATTTTGATGGGTTGCAATCTCTCTATTGAGAAGTAGTCGGTAGGTTATTGTAAGGTAATACATAAAGATGGTTAAGATGTAAGAACTTGCATTTCCTGTTGGGTTAAAACTTTCCCATCAATTTATCCCAAAAACCGTGTATTTTAATTTTATACCCTTCAATGTGAAGGAGAGTTCTGTGTGGTCACCACAGTTGTCTATTCCTATTAACGACATCATCATTAATTTAGTCTTAAATCAACATTCCACCCATTTTGCAGATATATTTTATTTAAAAGCTGAATGTCTTCAGAACCGGCATAGCTAAAGAAATATTTGGTTACACTAAAAATAAGAAACAAATTCCCCCTCCCCCCCTCCCCCGGACTATAACATCCTCCAGAGAAAAACTGATGTGTCCGATAAGTTAGATATAATGATTTGCCATTTCATAATTTACAAAGTGAACCCGAATCTAATTGCTGGGGACAATTTGTGGTGGACTATACTGTTCATGAATCTTGCCTTTCCTTGAATGTTTAACCATGTAAGCACGAAATGCATTCGATGCAGCAGACAGGGTTTAAAATATTATAAAAATAAATATTAAAATAATTATAAAATAAATACGTTTTCAGAGGTAGATTTTGCTGGCACTAATTCCTTGTGCCATCTTACTCATAATTTGGAGTAATCCTATCTATACTTTCTGCGCTATGTTCTCATATTTTGCCCTTCTTATTCTTTTCTTTTCTTTCTAAATGTCTTTGGATCTTCTAGTCGAGCCGGGTAGCTCTCGGAAGGTTGACGGGCGAATTAGAGAAGGATAAAATCGAGTCCAAGTCGCAGATGCAATTCCTGGCCAGACGGGTACAGGCCGAGAGAGACCATTCCTCGTACATGGAAAAGAAATACAACAACATGTTGGTAAGTGAAATTTGGTGCGATGAGGAAAATGTAAAGAAAGTATTGCCTATTGGTTGAGGTGGGGTGGTTGTGGAGGGTGGTGTGGTGGTGGAGGGTGGTGTGGTGGTGGAGGGTGGTTGCGGTGGGTGGTGGTGGTGTGTGAACCATTAAAGGGATATTCCAGTGGCAGATATTGCGGCAATATGGCACAATATATTTCCACAGTGTTGGTTGAAAACACCATCTCAATATCTTATCCCCTAACTCAAGATACAGTTGATTGAATGGAAATTAGTTTGATTGGCTAAACCCCATGATGTTCCCTGGAGTAGATCATAATAAGGGTGATTATGTGATGTCATAATGGCAAATATTTCTTTACCAAATATCACCAAATTGTAAAAAATCAATATTTTCGCTGTACGAATATTATGCGGATGCGGGGTTTTGCTGCAGCTACATTTGTATATATCAGTCATTTTTAGCCACCGGAATACCCCTTTAACTAGGGGATTGCAAGTCAGGTACAAATACCAACCAAACTATTCAACCCAAGTGGCTGGCAGAACCACTATTTAAAAGATTTCTTTGTCGAGATTAGCTGGCAAATATAATCCAAACTACCTTGATATGGCGGCGTAACCAGAGATCCCCTCTCAGTTTTAAACTATACGAGCCAAACGGAGGAGGAGGAGGCAGAGGCGGAGGAGAGAAAAAATTCTGGCAGAAAGCTTGGTCGGAAGAGTGGAAAGAAATTATTATCAAGGATCAGATTTTATCTATAAACCAGCAACCCTCGGAAAGTCCCGTGCTTCAGCGACGGAAATGTACATAGTTTTGAACTGTGAACATGCTTACAAACTCACACATGTACCCAACAAATACAAGAAAGAAATACAGATGTGAAAGACAAATGTCTCTACGGCCGGCGGCCCGCTGCCTGACTGATCACAAGCCGACTTGACTCAGGCATCGCTCTGTGGAAAAATAAAAAATAGTCGGGCAGTGTCTCGGTGCTTGAGATTACGACCGAATGAGATTTTGACAGTTTCAAGTCACGTCGTACTTCAGTCCGGGGAAAAACTGAAGACGTCGCCTTTTCATGATCGGCAGTGCTCAATGTGCAGAGACTTAGACTGCCCAGTCTAAAAATGTTTAACTGATCACCAGAAATAATTTTGCACTTGTCTTGGACGAGCACCAGTCGTCAACCGGGCACAGACGCAGTCTTCGGGTGCGTTTATCTGTCTTTCGGTTTGTAGTGGCCAGCCGTGAGACTATGGATCTCTATGGTATCGGAAACTAGGTTACATCGGCCGAGTTTAGCTGTGTCGCGTCTAGTTGGGGGCGGTGTGTAAAAAGTTTGACATACTGGTTGGAGAGAGCACAGTTTGATATTCATAAATTATTTGATACTAACATCCCGTAAAAATGTAGGGTATGAATTTGACCAAATCTAGTTTAATACATTTGAATTTGAGAAGTAAATTTACATAAAGGACATTTTTATTTCAAGTTTCTTTTCTCTTGAGATTAGGGGGAAAAACGCACAAAAGTATTTTGGGGTCACGTAAAGTTTACAATGGAATAGAATTCCTTTATTACTTGCTCAGGAAACTGCATTTGCTGGAAAACTTAAAGTTTACAATGGAATAGAATTCCTTTATTTTTAAACTGTATTTGCTGGAAAATTTAAAGGATGAACTTAGGTGGAATTGTAGGTCACAAGTTACACTTGTGTCATTGTCCAAGAAAGAAGGAAAGAATTTAGTGCTAGCAATTTTTCAAAAGCTGTTCCGGTTTTGAAGATGTTCACCTTAAAAACTATCAAACCACACATCCTGCAGCATCTCATGGTTTTCTTACAGATATTGCAATGTTTTATTTTAATGTCCCATGTCTTTTCGGTTTACTCTGTGGATGGATCGATTCCCTTCTTTGATATCAAACTTTGTTAAAACCATCCATCCCGCTGTGTTAAGATCGCGCCCTCGGGCAAAAGTACACAGTCCCGGGAATGATCGAATTTAACACTCGAAAGTGTGAAAACAAGTTGGGTACCAGTCAGCTGACAAGGATGACTGTTATCACAAGCGACTTCAAAGTCCCCGGCTTGTGTACGTATCGGATGCCAGCGTCTCTTTCCTTGGCAGTCACTCTCTGGGAAATTGGCGATATGTAGGAGCAAGAAAAGGCTGTATGCATCGGTACTGTACCAAAGGTGGCTGCCTGTCCGCCTGCATGCCTGGGTGGGTGGATGTTTATCTTATTTCCAGAGTTTTTTTGGAATCGGGAAGATCAGACAGGGTATAAACGGAATGTCAGTGGGAGCTTCCCCTCGGAAAAGACGTCTGTTGCTCGTGTCTGACGATGACCCCAAAGTTTGGCATGGAGAAAGTCGCAAAGAAAAAGGAGGGAGTCTGCGTAAAATGTGTCACTCTCCGTAGAGCATTCTGCGAGGTTCAGAGTCACCCGGTTTAATCTCGTAGAAAAACTCAATCAATATTCTTGGAGGTTTCTGGAATTGAACAATAATACATCTGTCTCTCTCTCACTGTCTCTCTCATTGGTTATTTATAAAACTGCATTTCTCTTTGCTACATCTCAGTGGGGAGTTAGAAACTCGTTTGGGGCTAGAGGAGGTATTCGTGAGGTAATAAGAAAACCTCAAAGTAATGTTGGCGGCTGGATTATTAGGGTCATGAATGTCAACCCAGATGAGCGTATGGATGATGGAGTAAAACGGGGGAATTTGAATAACCAATGTCATGTTTTTCATCCAATTTGCCTGTTTTCTCTTGTTTTTTTTTCCCCCTCGTTTTTCTTGTTTAAATTTCACAGAGTTTAAATTCAAAGAATTTTCTGTACTTATATTTTCATTTTTAAAGGATTAGTGTGTTTGATAGATTATAAACTAAATTCAGGTTTCTAACAAATCCCACAGGTTTCTAACAAAAGTACAGGTTTCTAACAAAGACACAGGTTTCTAAAGCGAAAAAGGGAAATTTTGTCAAACTGAGCGATGGTAATGACACTCGCATCTTGCATTGCAAACATAGGATATGTCACACAAAGGGATGTACAGCTATTTTGGCACCGTAAACTATGCAAAGTGCAACTACGATCAACTTATGATATTAACCAAAGGCAGGGGATAAATTATAGCAGGACTTATCTGAAGAAGGAAAAAACAAGAAGAAGAATATTCTTACACTTATGTCAGCAAAAAAAAAATTCCTGATTCTATCATCCTTTGGCATTGCAATTGCAGCATTTTTTTTTTTCTGATATTAAGAAGGAATTTTTCACTTTTTATTAAAAATCGTTGCAACCTGAGTTTGTTTTGATTCAGTTCAGAAGAAAAGTTAATTCTAAAAGTTATACGCTCTCATCTCGAAGAGATTAGGGCCATATCAAGTCCCGTGAATTATGGATGTCCTTCATTTCCTGCTCCCTTCCTATCCCCTTACCCCCACCCCCCCCCCCACCTACACCCCTCTGCATTAAATGCAAGAAAAGTAAAGGAAAAAGGAAACCCCAGTCACCGCTCCAACACTTCTTAGGCTCAAAATATGTGAAATTTAGTTATTAATATTTTATATTGCACTATAAATCAAAATGATGCTCATTCTCTTCCAATTAATATTTCTATTGTTCTCGAGGAGAAAGAAAATTAAATTTCATGGAGTTTAAATTGGAAGGGTTTCTCAAATATCTAGATATTCTTGTGTCGATAACGTTTTATGGATTAATTTGGAGGTATCAGGTGTAATTTAATAAGCCATGCAATATAATATTTGAGACATCCTTTTCGGTTATGGAAACAACATTCATTTTGTTCCTTCTATAATAAACTGTGGCAGGTGAAAAAAAAAGAAGTGAATTCAATGCAGCTGTGTTTAAATACTATCATAATCAAGAAATATCGTACCAAGAAAGGTTCACCAAGATTTTAACCAAAAATCAAGAAGAAATGTCTAGCACAATGTTACAATATGGTATTTTGGATAAAGTATGACTTTTTATGCAGAATTTTCGATTTGAAATTTTATAGTCTAAAACAAAAAAGGAGAGATTTTAAATTATGAGGTCTGGTAATGTTTCTACAGGTATAAACCATTTTCAAGATATTCACCAATAAAATTATGCTTAATCTCTGGAATGCTTCTTTAAGGCGTAATTGACGGTGACGTATGGTCTTAATGTCAAATGTTAATCCATTGTTCCATAAATTCTAATAACTCAAGCCGACTAATGTCAGACTATATCCTCAAATTTAGATAATTAATAATGAAAAATTCATAATGCATAGGGATATCTACTCTGTAAAGTGTTCAAGGCTCAAAGAATAGAACAACCCATATGCATACGAGAGAAATTCATAAATGACATCTCAACCCTAAGTCATTAATTGAGTTTTTGATCCTTTAAAAAGGACTGATTATTTGGGGCCCGACTGACTTTGAGAGGTAATTTAAATCAGTTTTACATGTTGACACAACGAGCAAATTATACCCTCCACACACCCAATACGCACGTACCCGATTTGTTTGCTCTGATTTTAAGAAAGATATTAAAATTATGGACTCTTAAGATTTATTAAATAAGCAAAAATGACTCATCTTGTAAGCTTGTCATGTTAGAAGATGGAAAGTATGTCGTGCCATGGCTCACCGGATAGTCGATAGTAGACATTTTTAGGCTATCAGGCTGTTCTTGTGATTAATAATAAAAAATAAAACAATACTGTTAGCAAACTGCTTATAATCCACTCAAGAGCCTGTGTAAGAGAATGTGCTTTTACACATTATTAGTAAATAGCAACCTACAAATTTTAAAAATGAGCAAGCTCAAATTACCACTGACAGATGGCTTGTGCAATGAATTCCAAATTTGAGATACTGTATGTCTCCTATTGCATTTACTCTTGTTTTTTTTTTCTAGGACTCCAGTGCAAACTATATCGAAGATTTAGCTACGGAATTAGATGACACTAGAAACCTACTGGATTCCACCAGGTGACCCACGAGTAACATTCAATGTTGTCACCAGAAGTTTATAACTCCCTTTGTCACTGGCTGATCAAATCTTATTAGAATTTTATGTACATGTAGAGTCTATGTGAAAGGGGAGGAGGGAGGGAGGGGGAGGTAAGGCCAGCAGGTATGCTTAAAAGTTGGAAGAGAACTTATGATCACAGAACGCATTAAGATGATACATCACATGTCAAGGTTAACAGTAGCTTGAAAGTGACATGTTTGGATGCTTTAAAGTCACAATAGGAGTTGTAGTCACAGAATGTATTAAGGTTAACTGAAAGTAGCATGTTGAAGATAACATGTTGATGTTAACTGAAGTAACATATTTGGATGCTTGCAAGTAATAATGTACCTGTCAACTTAGAGTTGTAAATCGCCCTCTTAGTCTGTTGTTCGGGACTGGTTTTTGTCATAGAATTAATTACAAAACAATGTTAAAAGCATGTGTGCCTTTGAAGTAGACATTAAAGTTGATTTTAGTCAAATTTTTATTACGAGTAGAAACTAAAATATGACTAGCCAAGTATTTTTTGAAAATGTCAAAAAAAGGGCACAATTTTAGGAAACTTAATTGGTTTCAGGGGGTTTGTATTTTTTAATTTGATGCTGGCTGATTTGACAAACATCTGGACAATGAAACATGTAGAATTGAAGAGAATCCTTTAATTAACTTGATCATCATATGATGATAAAGATTCCATGACGGTGTCTTAATTTATCTGACAGAGTAATATTTTGAAAATTTTGATGAAAAAGGCAATCAAAACCAAAAAAATTAAACCCACTTCAAAACTAGTGTAATATACAAACTCCATAAAGAATCCAGGACCTCTACTGCACCTTTAAAGGCCCTCGGCACTGTTGCTAAAAATGTCAGAAAAACCAAAATTCAAATGTTGACACCTATTGAACCTTGCTTTTAACAACATTCTGTTTCACTTAAACACTTCCTGGTCTAACTTTGACCCCTCTAAAAACCACTTCCTGGTCTAAATCTGACCCCTCCAAAAACCACTTCCTGGTCTAAGTCTGACCCCTCTAAATATTTCTGGCAAGAAATTTGAAAGAGCGAGATCGCAGCCAAAATGTTTGGGAATCACCTGCAGAAGGTTTTTAGAAAAATGTTAATTTTAAAAGTATTTGATCTCTTATTACTATACTTTCTGAGTGCAATGTAGTTGAAGACAGGTAAACTTGAAGAAATCTTAAAGCTGCCCTGTGGTGTGTGGTAGGAATGCTTACGATGCCGTTAGGACAATGTAGATTTTGTTTAGTATTAGAGAACGTGAAAGAGTAAAATCTCGGTTAAAGATGTTATTTCGTCTCAGCGGAATCCAACAACATTGCATGCTGGGTTTGTTGCGTGACGTCACCGCTTTGTTTTTTTCGGAAGTTCGTTTGAGAACCGATAGTAGTTGGTATATGGATAGTAAACAAAAAACACAAAAAACAGCACAGTACAATGAGAACTAGTTATGGAAACAATGAACGTGGAAAAATATGGTGTCTGGCATCATCGTTTTGAGCAAAATAAACTGCCAATTCAACAATATAAACTGCCGATTCCCCATCCTTATTGCCCCATTCTCAAGTTTACGAAAGAAATAGTTCAGAGGTTGAAAAATTAAGCAATTTTATGTGACTTGTAAAGGAGCATTGTTATTAAAATTTTCTTCATGAATATGCATTAAATTCTGACATGCCATTTTGGGGACAACAAGCAAATGACAGTTGACTACTTGTTGTACCAAAAGTGAACTGGAAGCAAAATAGGTGCAATGCCATATATGCAAATTGACAAACCTCATCGTACGGTTTTCTTTAAAATTCATACAATTTCTTCTTTTCAAAATCATGATATTTTTGGACAAGAATGCAGCACATTCTGTGGTATTTTTTTTTGGTACAATGGACAAGTAACATAACCCCTATCCAATCATACGCCAAAACAAAAGAATGAAAAATAAGGCTATTTCTTTTAATTTGCAATGTCCATTTATGACATCAAAACTGTTTGCTTCATGTTCACATTTGGTATAAAATATAATTTCACAAAATTTTTTCTTTAAATGTTAAATTTTCTTCTAGGTGTAACCTTTACAAAAAACAACCAAAAAGACACACATATGTCTTTATTATAACGTTATAGTGCTTAGTCTACTTTGGGTCCTTCCGAATATATACTATTATCTTGGATTTCTCACCGCAATCCATTTTGCCATAATCTGCGTGATTTTATCTCTGTGTCCGAATAAAGTATGTATTCCCATGAGTTTATGTACCTCTTGTTTTGGGGATAAGTTTTACATGCTAAGATAAAAAAGAAAAGTTTCATGAAAAACAACGATACGGTTTCAACGTAAAAAAAAATGTTTACGCCTCGACTTCCATTATGTCAAATCTCATAAATGCATCTCGAAATTTGTAGTCTTCTCATTCTCATTGTGAGTTTGTATCAGATGCTGTTTTCAACTACTCCCTTTAGGGTTCCGACCATGATACACCTACTTTATTCATAAAATAAGACTGCACAGATATTTTGCGAGAATATTTTATCTGCGTCTCATCTGGGAGCTTTAATGTATTACCCCCCTTAGGAATGGTTAAAACTTTCTGAATTTATGATTTGTTTTTAAGAGATCAGATTATTTGTATATCTATATGTTCACTCTAGTTTATGAATGGAGGTAATACCTTCTAGGGATGTATTACTTTATCAACAGCCTTTTGTCCTCCATTATTATAACCCCCATTTTCATTATTATCAACAATTTCATAGTGCTTCTTATTCACCAGATTCCTCAAGGACATGCTGTCTTATCTAAAGTGGATAGGGTGTGGAGATACAGTCTAAAATGTCTGTAAAAGGTTGTTTCATAAATATACCTCTATTACTTCAGATAGTTACAGCATACCTCACCCTGTCCCATCACAATGTCAGCACTCTTATGGTGTCATATCTAGAGTTGATAGGGTGTGGAGACACAGTCTAAAATGTCTTTAAAAGGTTGTTTCATAAATATTCCTCTATTATTTTAGCTATTTACAGCATACCTCATTTTTCCCCTCATGATGACAGCACTATTTCCCTTCTCTGTGTAGAGTGAATATGGTATCCAGGGTCTGTCGCAATGGTTATGGTCGCATGCTGTTTTTTTTTAATATCATTTCAATGGTTCCAGCAAGTTACATCATGCCAGACTTTTACCTGTTCTCTCACAAATATAACACACACTATACCTTATCTAGGATACAAAAAGCTGCTCCAAAATATCCCTATTGCTTTAGTAAATTTACATCACCCCTCACCTATCTCCTCACAACCAAAGCACTCTCATTGTACCTCACCAAGGATCTAAACTTTACAGGGAAGGGATGGGTGTTCCAGACTAGTCAAGTAGGACTCTGTTCTTTTACAACACCCAGAGTTCACAACATGGAAGTCTATGTAATGCTATGATAATAGTAGGAAGAGCTATAACTGACAAAGGGGCGGAGAAGCCAGATCCAAGGTGTAGCCCCCCACCCCCCCCCCCCTCGACCGTCGATCCCTCATCTAGGTCAGGTCAGGTAGCTAACACTGGAGTAAAGTTTTCTGCCGTTGAGATCGTTGAGATCATTGTACTAATCATTGTACTAAAAAATCCTCGGATACTGGCAAAATATAGTTTTAGCCATCATCATTGTTTGCATCTAAGGTTTATTAATTTGAAGGAAAATATGGTATTTTAAGGGGGAAAGGAAACTTGTAAAATGTCAGAGAGAGAGAGAGAAGTGTCAATCATTGTTTCATGGCCTTGATCTGTTATTTCTTCAGAGTTTTAGATATTTTGTATATAGAAAGTTTTTTTAAGAGTTTAAATTATATCTTAAAGGCATGCCTTAAGACTATGTGAGTTAAATTGAATTGTAATGAGAAGTACAGTTTATATCACATTAGGTTTAATACTGTAAATGTGAAAGTGTATATTTTATAATAGTTTTAGAAAAAGAAAACAAACTGTAATGTTATTTTAGAATGCTTGATTATCGGGCATGCTTTTAGGCTGAAGAAATATTTATTTTGATGCAATAAACTTGGGCATATATATATATTTAAAAAATAATTGTTTGCTCTATTTATTTATTTTGCTTTCATTTTGTAAATTTTTCAGTGAACTTTGTGGTAATGTATCTGTTTTGATATAGTTATTTTTTGTTCTGAGTCACTAAAGGACTTGAAACTTTTGAGGTTAACAGAGGCGATGCAACACGAAGCAAGCAGAATCTGTAGCAAAGAGGTGAATGATACGTATCGAATGGTATTTATTATCCTCACCACCCCTACCCCTCACCACCCCTACCTCTCACCACCCTACCCCTCACCATCCTTACCCCTCACCACCCCTACCCCTCATCACCCCTACCCCTCACCAATCCTACCCCTACCTCTCCCACATCAACATGATGTTTGTTACACCATTTGCCACACAACTACCATTAGGAAAGGAGCTGTTCTCTTTGGTAGAATCGTGTTTATTTTTGGGGTCCATATACTGAGAAGGGTGTCGAAAGGGGAGGGGAGGGGGAGGCATGACAGTGTAAAAGTTTGATTTTGAACACGAGTGACCACAATTTGATTTACTAGCATATATATGACTGCTGCAGGGTGACTCGGGGACGCTAAGACATTTTATAAACGGGACTCTCGATGTACGAGAATTCTTTGCAAACAAGTCCCCCAAAAGTTTTGTTTAATTTTAACATTCTCTTAAGATTTGGGGTCAAATAGCGATGATCCTTAAAAGAAAGTGGATGATTTAGTGAGACAATACCTAACCCTCTTCGTACCCCAACAGTTGACGAAAACCCCCGCATAGAATAATGGCAGACAGTGTGGAAAGGGGTGGGGTTGTATTGGAAGGGGGCGGGTCGTAGGGCGTTTCAGTTTCCTATTCCAGTACAATAATAAATAGAACACCAGTGATATTAGGATGTAGACATATCGACACGCTTTATTTTCTCTTATATCAATTTTTCATATTAAATTACTGAAACTACAATAACGTACAAATGAACAGTGAAGTGATTTCCATTTAGTATAGGTTAGCTACATTTAGTTTGGTGCAACTATGCCGTGGTAGAAAAGTCCCCCAAGATACAGAGGAGATGTGCTATTAGCATCATGTTTTTTGTTAGTTTTTAGTGTTGTTGTTGTTATAATTATTACTATTATTTTGGAGGATGGCGAAAGAAAGTAGGAAGCGATAAATTATTTACGTCATATTATGAATAGTTGAGTATGTATGCCGTGAGTATCGATAACAGTTTGCAATGTGTAGACGCATGTTGCCTAGGTAACTTTTAAGAATAGAAAAAGGTTTTTGACCTTATTGTATTCAAATATGTTCGAATTGGCACAAGAATGTTACCACAAAAGATACCAAGCGTGGTAAAAATTTAAAAAATAAAATTAAAAAAAAACCCTTAAAGAATAGTTGTTAAGGGGGTGGGTGAAGGAGGGAGGGAGGATTTCTTCTTTGCACTCTTCAAATTGGACATGAGTGCCCGAATGAATGAAATGAAGTAGTAGAGGGGGGATTTCATCAAAGTCCTGTCCCTATGTGTGTGATCCCTACGCCTATGGTTGTGAATTGTTATACGTCATTTAAAGAACATACAATAATTGTAACATGTTGTCGACTGCTAAAACGCACAGCTATCAGTCCAACTGCAGGTTTTATTTCTTTAACATTGTTTTTTTAATTTTTGAGAAATGACCCTTTAAACATCAGCGGTCCATCAGTTAAAGTGACTGGACTATGAAGTCTAATTCACAGACTATTCGGTCGGATCATCAGATGTATCTCAATGGAAAAACAAGACTTCTTTTATTGATTCAGTTGAAATGTTTACAATGCATGGCAAAATTTGTCATTGACAATTGGTGTTGCATGTCATCCAAGAGTGCCGACTGTTATATGAAAAAAAAAACACGTTTTGGTTGAGTTATTAGAATGTTAAAAACCATGTATTAACATTAATTACAATAATCATCAATTTTAAGTCTTAAAGGCGCTTTCCAGAGATTTGGCATATTTTTAAGATGAATATATTGGAAACTGGATTAGGTATAGAAAGATGTCTTACACTTATATGATTCCATTTTTTCATGGATTTTAACTTATTCAGCCTCAAATTCAGCCTGAAGTCAAGTTAAAATGTCCGTTATAAAACCAAGGGAAGAAGAATTTGGAAAGATACACACTGGATGAACTTAAAGTTGGAATGTGCGGTTTGTAAATATAGGATAACGTAGGCGTCTATCACGTGTATACTAATTTGACATTAAAAAATCACTTTCTTATCCTTTCAAAAATGGGAGAAAGGTACACCTCTGTCAAACAAAGTCCCAAGCTAATCGTGGAAAAACGTGCGAGATCTCTTTTCGTACGCGCCTACGCAATTCAACAAGCAGTTTGAAAAGTCACGTAGGCCTTTCTCCAACTCAGCATCTGTACAGCGCAATTTTTATGATTGTTTGCGCATAGTAACTTTTATTAACAAACGTAATATAAAATACTGCGACAATTCAAACAATGAAGTAATAACCACGGCCAACTTATAAAACCGCCATGGAGCAGTATAGTTTTCCCCGACTGTAGAAAGTGTCCGGCCGACAGTATATTTGCTAACAAAGTAAAAGAGTCCGCCCAGACTAAATCTCTTTAACAAAAAGGACATTGTTCGTAGGTTATATAGTCTCGCCGATCTGAAAAGATGGGGGAGATGTTTATCTCCATGTGGAATGTATCAAGTTAGTTGATATAAGGGTGGAATTTTAGATGAATTTTTAATCCATCCTGAATAATTGCTCTTTGCCGTTTGCTACCACGATTAACAAGTTATGTTCATCCGGTTTCATTGTGCCATAGCGTGGTCGGCGTGCCTCGCTGTGGGCGCACAGTGAGAAGGCCCATTATCAGCACATGTTGTCGCTGATATTTTCATGAACGTTGTGCTACAGTCGATGGGGCTTTGACAGGCCTTGGTTCCAAAAGCATGAGAGACCATTGTGGGGACATCAGAGGGTAAGTTCTTTGGCCATTTAAAACATGAAGGGTTATTTATTAAACCCAATATCAAGTATGCATCCATTACGATTGAGATGTGCGCTATAGGCAGGTCTGTAGCGAGGAATTCTGAAGGTCGCCAACAATTTATGGAGAGGCATAATACTCGTGTCCTATAACTTGTGAAGAGTTTGGACACATGATGATGGCGGGGGGGGGGGGGGGTTCGATGGCCTGCAGGTGGGGGAGGGGGGTTCCGCGCATTGTGCCTCGGCCTGCCTACGGGGCTAGCAATAGGTATATATGAACAGCAAAAGAAAATGCTGTTGTATTACGCGGAGGATATCCAATTATTGATGTTTAGTAGCAATGAGCTGGACACATAGCAGGGGCTACTATTCATGTATTTTGTCAATTATGTGACGTCATTCTGTCACTAGAAGGTAAACATTTTAATTTGCGATGGGATTATGGTATGATGGTAAAACTCTTCAAGTGAAACACACACACAAAAACTCGTTTTTTATTGTTATATGTGCAATGATTTCCAGGACGAATTTGCAGAAAAAACTACAAAGCCAAGACCAACAATTTAATACGGATGTTTATTTTATTTACAAAGAAGAAGAAGAAGAAAAAATGACTTCTGACGAAGATTTTCTCATTAAAATGTAAAGTTCTTTGACGGGTGAGTAAGCTAGTGAAAGCTTCCATTGTACTTTCGTTTTTCCTTTTTATTATTGATAATGCCCCCCTGTGGCTCTATAGGATGAATTTTGGTTTTACTTGTGATATTTTCCTTCAAGTTATTTCAAAAGGTTAACCTTTTTGATATTAAATTATTAATTCCTCGACGCCCATTTCCATTAGAGGAAATTGCAGAAGTTATCATTTATGGTCATTTTTCGATATCTCTAGGGGTATTTGTGTTCTTTTATCTTTCGTCTCACAATACATTTCCAGTGGCCAGTCATTTCTCCCTTGGGAAATGACGATATCTCAAATTTAGTATATGATTCTCGGTCAAATGTGGGATGAAAGGTTAAAAAAATTAGACATAAATCATGGTATTCTCATCTTTCACAAAGTATTTTCCAAGTTTTATGTCGGCTACAGTTAACCCTTTTGACGTGCTTTCTGTTGCGTTGATAATAGTAACAATAACAATAATTATCCTCTAATTTGGATGCATTTTCGGATGCCGTGAAGTTTTAACGATGACTTCCTAGAAAATACCGATTTGACGATGTCGGTTAGTTGCTATCGTTCCGATAGGCATACCGTTTACCGTAAACAGGTTGTCAATTGCATTCCCTCGACGTGGCGGTGCGATAACTTGCATATAAAATGTCAGTATATCTCCATGACAATGGGAAATATTTAGTTCGTTAAAAGGCTACAGTCTAAATTTGATAAACCTTGAGATTTATCCCTGGTTGTTTGGTCGAGCAGTGAAGTTTCGTTGTAGAGGTCTAGACAGGACACTGCCGTGGTGACTGGCCGATGCTTTCTGAAACCTCTTCGACTTTTACTGCTGTCTCTCTTCCCTGGGTGGGCCCAGCTGAATGGGCGTCGCCTTGTGAGTCCATGCGCCATGTTTGGTGGAAGCTGGTGTTGCCTCTTACCTGGGCCAAAAACTGCAAAAAGTGGGGGGTAAAAATAGTATGTGACGTTTGGGATAATGGGCGGTAGGCGATGAGGGGCGGGTACACATACAGGCACTCGACTCGGTCTAACATGGGTTTGCTTAAAGTCATGTCACAATTCGATGGTGGCCATTTGTGCCCCAATTTAGGTACTTAGCATGTCAACTCGTCAATTTTGTCATCTTGAACCGAAAATAAAAGACAAATGCCACCATGTTGCAGACACTTATTTGAACCTTAAATTAACCCCAAGCTAAAACTTACAGACCTCTCAATATCGCTACATATCAATTATTAAAAATTTGCTTGTATATCTTATAAATAACTTAAGACTGTACCTGAAAATTTGTACTCACCTTTCTGACCTAGGCCGTTATCGAAATTCACACCTAGGTATACGACCAGGATGATTAGGGCGGAGTGAACAATCAAACCAATTACCCCGCACACGATGATACAACTGGGCAAGAGTTTATCACTGGGAACTGTAAAGGTTTTCCAGGCATGGTATATCTAAAGAAAGAAATAAAGAAAGGTAAATATGGAACACAGAGGGTTGTTCCATGCATAATGCATAATCCATTAGCACAACCTTGCGTGTAGACCAACTTACAGACCTAAGTTGTACCCTAAACACGCCCTAGAATGCACCACTGCACGTGTACTTTCTGTCAGACTTCTTGGGAGTCGGCTTCGAAGATATCAGGACCACAACTCCCCCCCCCCCCCCTCTTTAACATACTGGATCGGCCCCTTATATGGAGGGAAGTAACGGTGTTTTTTTCGTTAAACATGATATTTTGAACTACAAAATATTAGCTGACCCACATGAGTTTTCGTAGGCATAAAAAGAGAATTCCCAACATCACACGCGAAGAAGCAGACAACAGAAGTCAACAGGGTGATTACCCTAAATATTACTTGAAACTAGTTCTAGTACGCATGCCTGCACATATCAGCTCGATTGCCTCGGGTGCATTGCATTTCACGTTCAAAGTATTTTCTAATGTTATCGAAGGTATTAATGTGTCCATTAAGATACGACCATGTTCCACTTAGCTGCATTCTCTTTGTGTCTTGCCGAAAGCGAGCGAAGCAACATCACGAGCTTTTGAGACTGCTAACCTGTGTCAGCTGCAGTGTGCGGACAAAATGTGTGAGTCTGATGTATTCACAAACATGCATTTCAAACACCTTCTTAGTAGGGAACTGCAGGGAGCTGCCACCCCTGGACAAAGTTCCCATTTAGCCTCATGTATCTCGTCCGTGGTGGCCAGAAATAGCCATGGTCAAGTTTCCCCTGGATATATATATATATATATATATATACATATATACATATATATATATATATATATATATATAAAATATATATATAAAAAATATTATATATTATAAAATATATATAAAATCCGTAGGTAGGTTATAATCTTTTTACTAATTCGGTCCGAAAAAATTCCCTCTAAGCATTGATCCCTAACTAATTCCAATCTCTTAGGTACGTAGGATGGATGTCATTGTCAAGTGTTACTTAAATTTAATTTCTTTGTGTTTAATTTTACACTTCATCGCTTCCATAATTTATGAATGCAGCACTTGATGAAAAAAATAGCCTATTTCTGGAGTGCTTTCGTCCTTCCTAAATTTACGCTACGTGTGACGTCATGTCGGTGCTTTGGCCGAACAAGAGCACTCAGTGAATTCCTTTTACCAGACTTCTCTTACGAAGGAGAGATTTGAAGTCCGTTCTTTTTTTTTTCCTTAATATTTTCTTCTCAAATCGAGCTTAATAAGACAAAAAAAAATGTGGCTAATGGAAATGATGTTTTGTACTGGCGTCATAGTTAAGTGATCTGGTGTCAAGGCCATCCTTCTATTGTTCTCTTTTGTTTTTAATTAACATTTTCAAAGTTTGGATTCGTTTGAAGTTGCCGTTTGACCATCATCTATAGTATGGCAAATAAAATCGAGATGATAATGATCAGGATCGTCCAGAGTAAAACGCAATTGCATTTGACTGGTAAACGAGATATATATTCTAAACATTCTGTCACGGTAGAAGTTGAATGTAATTTTGATATCTCGTTTTCGAGACATTGACTGTTGAAGTTGTCACTGTCGGTGTTCTACTAAAGTTATAGTAACCACATATAGAAGGAGAAAAAACAACTTCAAAATAACAAAAAACAACAAATTTTCCCTTTATTTTATTATTATTTTTTATTATTATTCTTAAATGACTTAGGGAATGCTAAGGTTCTACATTGCTATGGTATTAAAGCATGGTGTAATATAATTTGTTTTAGAAAACCTAAAAGATCATCTTGAAAAGAAAGCAAAAAATGTATTTGTGGTTAGCTGATCATAATCAAAATTAAATCAAAATTATAAGATGAAATGTTTCCCCGAAATGGAATGAGGGCGACATTGAAGAACTTAGCACGCAAAGACCCCGGATTTGTCACCTGATTAATTCACTTTGGCTTCGGCTTTGAGTACAACGTTTCGGGATGCTGCCGTATTGGACGAATCTAACCGTAATAGTAATTACCGACTTTGCGATCCGCGTTATATAGTCATTACCGATTTTGCAATCCGTGGTTCCCCTCATAATTTTGCAAGTTCAATTAGAGTGACTCCATAGATTGAACTTTCGGGAAACCAAAAAGACCTTATCGAATAGAAATTCATGAGAACATCCACTCATCGTTATTGTATAGTATCCCTCGCGCCCATAGCCAACCGGAACAGAGGAGCAGCGACAGCCAGCTGGGGGGGTGTGCATGTATTGCAGGGGTTGGGGAAGGGGAGGTGATAAGGTGCGCTTGTCTTAGGGTTTTGCCAAGTCTGTGAATAAAGCTATTTAAGTGCATTGAACTTGTTTTTTCAAGTTTGCAAATCTCCAGATATTAATTTTAAGCCAAATCAGTGACCTTCGCTACGATGTCTTTAATTAGCCGGATCGGATTACATCGACAATACAAGACACCACTGCCCAGTTACTCCTGTGCGTCAGTCCATCCATTTCAGTGTTAATCGACCTTGGCCGACATAACAGGCTTGTGCGCACTGACCGTAACCGTGGTATGTCATAGTTTACGGACGAAGGATAAAAAGTACCGTATACAACGTAGAATCATATAATTGATGTAACGAAATTTTAATATATTTATAATAGTTTTGTAATTAATATCATATAAATGTATAGAAAGACTGGTATAGAAGGCTCTCAGCTAAGAGCACAGGAGTAAAGAAAGGGCAAACTAACGGCAAACAATAAGTAGAACTTCTACAACAACAAAAAAACAGGTCACATAAAACGACAGGGCTAGATGTTGTAGAGATGTATATATATATATATATATATATATATATATAAATATATATATATATATATATATATATAAATATATAATATATATATATATAAATATATAATATATATATATATATATATATATATATATATAAATATATATATATATATGTATGAAGTGCTCAATGCATGGATTGCGGTTGTCTCCTCCCTTCGCTTCCCCTCCCTTCCCCTTTCCTTCCCCGGACTATGTACCCTTGACTTTCGAGTCTATGTTATCTTTGTCTACAATAGCTTTAAAAATGGTGTTCAATGCATGGGTTGCTTTGTCCCTTCTCCCTTCTCCCTTCTCCTGTAAAGTGATTTTCCCAGCCTCGCCCTTCATTTCCTAGTTCTATCTATCGCCTCATATCTGTTCAAACGTTTGCATATACAATCGTTTTAGATATAAAAAAATGTATATATATCAAATAAAAAAAAGAGGAAAAAAAGAAGGGTGTCCACTAGACATGGCGTGGTTGTATAGCTATACGTATTCCCAATGTCCTCAGCCTACATTGATATACTATGGCGGGAGCCGAATTTATTATATCCAACCAACAACACTGCCGATACTGTCATAATCATGTGTGATCTTTGCTCACCCCAGAGATGGCAAATGTCACGCCGTAAAACACTTGCAAGACTTCAAGCAAATGAAAAATTGAAACAAAGAAAAGATAAGCAAAAAGACAAGATGGATAAATCATTTTTTTTAACATGGTGACAAACTACTAGATTCTTTGTTAAGCTTTCTCTCGCAGTGTCGTTATAAAATGTTATTTGATCCACCCATACGATAAGAAAAGGCCACCATCACTTTCCCTTAAATCACAAATAAGTGAAAATTCATTTTAGTATAACCGAAGAGAAAGAAAGGTTTGACAAAATAAAATAAAGGAAAAAAAAAACCCGGACGGCCTAGTGTGTATTACCAATTCACTGCTATTATGGGGGCTCCCTGGGAGTATAGGTTACAGAAGATTGTCTCGGTAATAACACAGAGGTGAAATACAACTCTTCGATGCACTTTTAAAATAACGATTGTCTTTGAAAACCCGCAAATTAATAGCTATGTCGAGTCTGTCTGTTTGTTAAATTATTGTTGATGTAGGCTGCCAAGTTGTGAGAAACGCTCCATAAATTCGGAGGTCTGTTTGTGTCATCTCCTGAAAACCCCAAATTAATACTGTCCGTTGTAACTATAAAACGGAGGAAAATTATAACCTGTAAATGTCATGGTGGGGTTCAATTGGTTCGGGGGGGTGGGAGGGAGGGAGGGAGGGAGGAAGGGGTATCGATTGGTTGGTGAGGATACGTCCGTTGTAACTATATAACGGAGGAAAATTATAACCTGTAAATGTCATGGTGGGGTTCAGTTGGTTAGGGGGGGGGGGGGGTGGGGTCGGTGGGAGGGAGGGAGGAAGGGGTATTGATTGGTTGGTGAGGATTGCTGGGTTATAGAAAAGCTATATAATAATTATGCATTGCTCTGTTATGTATTAATCTTTGGGTGTCAGTAAAATTGTCAAAAGACAGTTATGTAACACGTTATAAGAGTTATGTTATAAGAGAATTTATACCCCGAACTTACTTTGTTTTGACGACCGGGGGGGGGGGGGGTTAGTTCAATTTCTCGTAGACCGTATATCTTATGAATGAATACATTTAGGAACCTAGTTTATTTGACAGAAAAATTACCGATTGCATACATTTACGAATCATTTAACGAGTGAATATAATTGTACTTACATCGATAAATTTGTATGTCACGTAGGTTGGTTGTAGCCATCCAGTTGCGATGAATATGAATAACAACACTCGTTTCTCGTATCTGACCTGTAATGTGTGACACGAGATAATTTGAGCATATATCAATCTATCAGTATGTCAGTCTGTCAGTCTGTCCGTCCGTCCGTCCGTCCGTCCATCTATATATATATATATATATATATATATATATATATATATATATATATATAAATATATATATATATATATATATATATATATATATATATATATATATATATACACACATACATATGTCAGAGTAATTATAGCATATCTACGTAGTTTTTGCCAAGTAGTAGCTACCTGTTTTCACGGGGTGACGTGAGGGACGATGAAATAAAATCTCCGCTTTTTAATAGATTTTTCTTGAAGAATTAAAGATAAACTTACAGCTAAGTACCCTATCAAGTTCCATGTAAGCGAGATAGGAACACCTAAGCCGACCAGCAAACTCTCCATTAGTTCTGTCTTGACGCCCCCTTTTAGTCCAAGAATAAACACGCTACACTTTGAAATAAAACGGAAAAATGCTGAATAAAAAAATAACACAAAATATTGGAAAGAAATCAAGCTATATTAAAGCCTGGTAAAACTTAAATGATATTGCCCAGTGTTGCATCCGGTCAATATGATTTCGACTTAGAGCTGTATGTTGTGTTATACGGTATTCTAAGCAAGCCATGTACAGAATTTCAAAGTGGATGAGGAGCCGGGGGGGGGGGAGGGCAATGTCAAAATCTAAATTTCACGCAATGATTTAGGAGGGTCATGAATCTTTATGGAAGGACCAGAGGTGAAGAGCGCTTGGGAGTCCTCCCCAGAAGAAAAAGAGAACAGTTTAGGCATCAAATGGCGCATTCTGAGGCAGTTGTATAGTCTATAAATTTGGTCTATAATTAGGTCTAAATGTTATGGTGTGGTACAAATGTTCTTAATTTCTTGTATCAGTTAGAATATAGGGTGGGGTGGTACATCCAGGTCATGGTCTAGTTTTTCCCCGACAGAATCTAAAGGAACCCCCGACTGAATCATTTCTCCCGACTGACGATGGGAGGTCGCGCATGCACCCACCCCCACCCCCCACCCCCCATCTCCCCTTTTACGCATGACACTGATAATTTTTCTAACTAATTGGTTACCTCTCAATTTAGCTATAAGATGTTTATGTGGTTAAATTTGATATATAACATCTTGTTATTTTCGAATTACTGCTTAATCAACGCATATTTAATTGAATGCACTGTTTCTTTATTTCTGTCGCAAACTTTTTGGGTTTACCCCAAATTTCCTCGTTTATGGCGAGATTCCTGTTTGGAAAAGAAACAATTCACATTTCCAGTTTTTGTTTATAAAGTATTTTTTATCTTTAAAGGTCGGGTGTTAAAAAGCAACCTTTTTATTGATAGCTAATTCTGCACAAAATGTTACCTAAATTGCCCGTATACGAAAATTAATACCGTACGCCTGTTTTTTTTTTTTTTTTGCCCCTTTCATTTAGTAATGTTAACAAAAATGATCAAAATACAACATATTTTAGTTGATGGTGGAATTGAATATTATTTAATAGCCGTGATGACACCTTTGATATTTACATACATAAAAAAAAACTGGTGATCGAAAAAAACTAGTTCACAGTAGCAAATTTTTGGTTTTTAATTGTTTTGAGCTGGAAAGATATTGATATGACATAAATTCTCATGGGAAGAATATTAATTTCTTTAATATTTAGCAAATATTTCTGTATCTGATGAATTTTTCATATCTTTCAAATCTCTGAGTCCATTAGTGGTGACGTTTGCCGAAAAGGGGAAAATGAATATGAACCGAAGGGAAAACGTGACCAAAAATTATTATATATTATAAAATATTTTCTTATCAAGTCCATATCATCTGACGCCGTTGTGATAAAAAAGAATTCCCATCCGAGCTTGGTTGCAAATTGCCACAAATATTGTTGATTGTAATCATCATATAAGAATCATAAACAGAATCACCGGCGAAATTCTTATGTGTCATGCTTAGGATTGCTGGTTTTGTAGGAGGGGGGTCTCTCTAAATTCCCCCGACTGATGAAGGTAGGGGCATGACCCTTGTATGGAATGGCTAGAAGCGAATCAAGGACCTCATAAACGAGAGGGGCGTATGGCCCTGCGTCATTGAAGCCCGACCTCTATGAGTAAGGGTCTGTGGGTCGTCCCCCAGAGAAAAGTTTAAACGTCAAATTTTGCATTCTTAGTCATTATTTAGACAATATAAATTTAAGTCTACATTTAGCTCTAAATGCACAGTTGTTCTAAAAAATAATTTTGGATTTTTCAAAAGGAAGGGTACGGGATGTACATCCATTGTGGTCTATCGCCCCCCCCCCCACCAGTTTAATGTTATAAATCCTATCCCCACGACGTGAAGTTGGGAGGTGTCCCCCTGCCTGTCCCCTGTCCCCTATTTGCTCTCGCCACCTGTTACCTTCCCTCTTTATCAGTACACAACAGGCCCTTCCTTCCGCTTTTTTTCCAAAACCGTAGTTTCATTTCAAATAACCTGAGTCAATCTGCTTACCTCTAGCTGTAAGTCAAATTTCAGCAAATCTACAAACATGTACATTTTAACGCAGAGGTCTGTAAAGAGAGACAGAATAAAATATTTGAAAAACTACGGTCAAAGAAGTACCAAATTTTTCAATGAAACAAATATTCGAATTGCTATCTCAGAGAAGATGGACACGTTAAGTCTGTTATCGATTTCAGAACACATGTACAGAAGTTAAAAGGACATACCCCTACCCCCCCCCTCCCCCACGTCATGAGTTTTATCTTATGAATAAACGACACTAACCAAAGAAAAAACCCCTCCATAACGAAAAGAAAGTGGAAAATAATAATAAAAATGAAATAAGGCGCAGTTTTTTCATTGCAAGAATAATAAAAAAGTTCAAAAGTGCAACCCTTTTTATTGTCATTTGTAATTTTTTTGTTTTATTTTTGGTTATAGTATTTTTAAGAGTAAAAGCACAAATTTAATTTGAGGCAATAATAGCATGTAAATAGCATATTTTTGGTTATAGTTTTTTTTTTTTAGAGTAAAAGCACAAATTGAAGTTGAGGCAATATAGCATGTAAATAGCACTATACTTCTATCAATAAAAAAAAAATAAGGAACGTTAATAGAAAAACTGAATTTAAGCACATTTAGTCAACTCTAGACTTGCTCAAGTCTTTTTTCCGTCACGTACGAGTCTCTTAGTCTTTTACATACCTTGAAGACCATACATGATAACCCCTCACCCCCATCCCCCACCCCTATCCCCCATCCCCATACAGAAAAAAAATTATAGCTTTAACTGTTTGAAAATTTATTTTAAATCAGCTATTCGCGTTTGATCGTTTAACTTTAATGATTTTTGTTAAACTTTCTGAGAAAATGGGTTTAATTAAGACGCTCTTCAGGGGCGGTTCGAGGATTGTTTTACAAATGAGGGGCATTTCGCCCGGGGTCGTTCAGTATGAATTCTATGTAAGAGATTTGAGGATCCTTCCGCAGACACATAAAAATAGTCATGAAATTTTCATTTTCCTAGGCATATATTAGACTATAACATTATTTGTACACGCAAGATTGTGCTAATACTTAGTAAGTTTTAATTTTCTTCGAACTGAATAACACATATACTCCCACCCCCCCCCCCCACACCCCTAATAAAAGGTGTTATTGTTAAAACGTTATGAGGGAACGTAATTGCTTAGGTCAACAATGCTTTCTAGAACAAAACTGTTCATGGATTAAACAAGATCTATAGTGTACGTTGTTCTGATAAATTGTGAAGAATGGGAGGGAGGGGGTGGGTGGGGTGGAGGGGGGGGTGAGTAGCTGCAATGAAATAATAGTTTCTCGCTGTTATATATCAAATTTAAATGATAATCAAACCAACCAACGATGATAGTATAATACGTTTATTATACTACACCGTACAAAGACCTTTTCCCCATTCTCATGTAGGCCTAGGAGTGCGGACCCTGCCCCTTTAAGATAATCAAGTGTGTTAATTTCCACTAATCCCGTCATTAACAGTAATAAAGAAAAGCAGTAATGAAATATGGGAAGAATATCATATGACGGTCTTAAAAAACATAAGTCTTGTCTCATGAGATCGATCCAAAACCACGCCAAAAACGATGCGGCTAAATAATTGGAAATATGATTTATTTTCGTCGGATGGTTACCGGCATTCCTGCCAAAAATTGAAATTTTACACTTTCTGGTGTGTCAATTGATATTTGGTATCGAAAAGCATAGTTAAAGTACCAGTGTGTTTGTCTGAAACTTACAGTAAATTGAAAAGAATATATAGGCCTATATATATATATAGGCCTATATATAGGTCTATATATAGGCCTATATATATATATAGGCCTATATATATATATGTATATGTATATATATATATATAATATATATATATATATATATATATATATATCCACGTTTACTCCAAAAGAAAATATTATTAGAGAAAACCAGAGAAATAAGATATGACTCAAAATTGACAAAAGCAGTTAAGTTTTAGAAAATATATTGGAAATATATTCGTCAGCAATACAAGTACTTCAGCCACCAGAAAAAAAATACTTTCAAAACTTTTTTATAATTAGATGTTCTTACTTTGACGATACAGGTTCGCTCCTACAGTTCTGAATATAAGGTTCTTTGATTGTTGGTAATGCCAGCCCAGATAAATGGCGTATGCAACCTCTGGTGGAGCAAATATCCCGACTACTACCAGTCGAGCCTATAACAAAACAAAACAAAAAAAAAGAGAGAGAGAGAGAAAGAGTCCGAGTAAGAAAACTAACAAACATACATACAGTAAGACACATTTCTTTAACTAAATTATGACATATTTTAGAAACATAATTGGACGATTACGGAACATCTTGGTTCATTTGAACTTCTTACCCCAACCCAATCCTACCGTAAACTTCTTCTCCACCCTACCCTACCCTTCTCCATCCTAGCCCATCCTACCCTATCTACCCCACCCAACCCCATCCTAGCCAACGGTAGGGTAGGTCTCCGTACCCTACCCACCGTACCCTACCCTACTCACCCTTCTCCACCCAATCCCACCCTACCCCACTCAACCCAATCCTAGCCAACGGTAGGGTGGCTCAGACCATGCACGCACGCATACACAGGAAACCGAACCTATAACTTCCGAAATAAATCAAATATTTTCCAAATATCATGTAGATGATATGGAACATGACGAAAAAAACCCGTAAAAGTTACGTATAATGTGATTTTTACGTCCAAGTTTTATTTCCATGACATTTACGGTAAGTCAGTTAAAATATTTCAGTGATTTCGCAAGTCAATATTTCAATATTATCTGTATACTATATACCATTAATGTGCGTAAAACAATATGTTAACAATATTCTCTCCAAATATATATACCATTTAATGTCTAAAACTACAAATTATCTGTAGTTTAAGCTTTTCATTTGCTAAAAGGCGTCTTGTTATTTGTTAATATATGGTTGTACAGCGGTTCTCTGTTTTAACATTAGTCATTTATGACAAAATGGTTGCGTTTCAATCGTAACGTCTCCTGTCATCCAAGTATGAACTTAAGGATCATGTATTGAACAGTACATTGGTATAGTTTCGTCCATTGAAAGTCGCAATATAGGGGCGGTTACAGGTGGGATGGGGTGGGTGGGCAGGGGTGGGCGGTTAGGGTTGGAGTGTTCCCCCTTTCAATCACACACAAAATTAGCAGTAGTTATAAGCACAACCTTGCGTGCAGACCTAATTCTAGTAGTATGTGGTAACTCGCGTTCAGAGTTTACAATAAAGGAGTAGAGGAATAGCGGAATAGAGGCATAGAGGAATAGAGGAATAGAGGCATAGAGGAATAGAGGAATTAAAGGTATTACATGAATTAAAGGAAATAAAGGATTTAAAGGAATTACATGAATTAAAGGAATAAAGGAATTAAAATGAATAAAGGAATAAGGAATAAAGGAACACAGGAATAGAGGAATACAATAATAAAAGAATAAACGCAAGAATAAAAGATTGAAAACATAAAATAATCCAAGCATAATGGAATACAGGAAGAAAGGAAGTACATAATTAGAAGAAGCAAAGATTAATCAGAAAAGCAAAACAATAACAGAAACACAATCAAACTGAAACAAAGGGGAAACAAAGAGCAACCAACTAATCCGTTTGTCTGTTCAAGTTTATTTATTTACCTTAATGTTTGAACAAGCACTTATCTAACCTTTCACTCTCTATAGTTATTTTAATCTTCTTGGACTTTCAATAACAAGAACTCTTATAGAAAGGGTGTTAATTACATTTCCGTGTTTTTATATTTTCAACCCCCTGTTTATTATTTATTTACTCCTACAATGATTTTATTCCGTCTCGCGCTGTTGCTGTTTTGTTCCTACACTCATTGACTCGATGATCTGTCATCGACCCCGAAGGAAAACAAAAAAAATCTATTTCAAGTCTAAAATCCTTGTTATATTGTGACGTCACTCTACGTAACTGTTTTAAAGGTCACGTTGTTCCACTTAAAAAAACACTACCGACAAAACCAAAGGTATTAACTCTAGAGAAAACACAGTTCTAATTGCCTTTCAATCAATAAATGCGTCAAACCTAGGCAAAGACAATATTTCAACAACACTTGTTAAGTTAGTTTTTGTTTTGTTTTGAATTGAAATACGCCTACTGTGTAACATTTGATTATACTCAATTATTCTGATATGCCGCCACCATAAATAACGGTATAGTCTTTCCGTTCGTTATGTAGTAAAATTCTCGATCAGTGTTGTAACCGATGAAACAGGATTTTGATTCATTAAATCTCAAAGGTGAAAACGTTTGTGAAATTTCTTCCCCATGCATAGATAAAATATAGCGACCCGAGGCATGAAAATCACTGAAAATGACTCGAATCCACCCCAAAAAATGAAATGATTTTTTGGTCATCATTCGTGCGTCTTTTACCTCCTTCCGTTTTGCATTTCTTCCTTTAATAAAAATTGACAAATCAACATGTTTGATTGTTCCTATTTTCTATTTATAGTTACTGTCATTGGTTTCTGTGAATCTTATATCTTAGTAAAGTAACAAACCCAGAAAACAATACTGGATATTACTACGATTTGAGGTTCTTTGACGTGTTCTGACGAGGAGTATCTATTTCTATCTTTTTATATTTTTATCATTTCCCCCGCTTTTTGGGGGGGATTTATTTATTCTGTAAGTGAGAACAAAGTTGCGATTGATGAAATCAGCTTTTTCTTAACACTGCTGGTCTGGTAGAATCGTGCAAGAACTGTTTACAGACATATAGGTATTATTTTCCAAGTTATTTCTGTCCGCCAATTTGTAACCACCATAAACAAGTTTTAAATTTTGTACTAGATATATATTTCAGCTGTACGTTGTTTTGACTTATTTTTGATATGTAGACTCCATCGTTTAACAGGTTAATGAAAATATAAAATACGTGGACGGTTAATATTACAATCAGTCCATAAAATCGCAACAGGAACTATGAAACAGGAACAAAAGGAGGTTAGAATATTAAATTAATACGGGAGTGAATGCACTTGTTTGGATTCAAAGTCTCCTGTAACGGACTATAGCCTTAAAAGATCATTATTTTTCTTCAATTGGGGGCATATAAGGTAGACAAATACAACCATCTTCATTAGTCTCGTCAATATAGACAATACACTATTATAAACAACTCCCCCTCCCCACCCCTCACCCCCGTGCCATTTTAGGAGAAATCATAGGTTTAGTGTTCCTTCATAAACAAGTCCGAAGACTTGAGTAAGTCTAAATATGACATCATCGAACTGCATGTGCTTCATTTTTTTGGTCTATGTGTTTCTGTAATTAAACAAACAAAAACAATGTTCATATTTGTGACCGAAATTGCTAAAAAAAAACTTGACATATTGAAGCTGTTTACATAATTGGATGGTGGCCTTGGTTTCAGTAATAACAATGTTTACAATCACCTTGAAAATATGTAAACATAAGCATAAAAAAGGTAAAGATGTGAGATTGTAGTGGCTCTATGAAATCGGAGATTTTCAAAATGATAGCCGGCTGCAGACAAGATTTATAAACAAGGTTTTTTCGTAGCTGGTTGGTACAGTTGCTGGTCACAAAGGCCTCTTGCCAAAAAGTTAAAACATTATTGCTGTGTCGTCTGTTAAGCGTATAAATAGATATGTAATATAGTATGCTTGAGATAACATGTATATACTACTGTAAACCAGTTGGTCAGAGTGGTACAACGTACTAAAACCTAACAGAAAATTTCAACCTACGCTATACTTGAAATATATTTAAGCTATATACGCATTTACCTATTTTCCTGATCACGTGACATTTAAAATTTACCACGCAATACGTGCAGAAATGTTTGAGGCTAAAACTACAAAAACTATACATCAACCTGCTTCTTTTTATTCATAATGACATTGACGTAATGATTACGTATAAAGAGTATCAGCTTTGATCCCAGTTTCGTTCAGATAAGCGGCACTGTCCTAAAGATTGACAATCATAGCGACCCCCGATCGTTGCCTAACACTACATACAGTGTATCCGACTACAGCACCGTTCAATGAACTTTGGCTGTAGTAAAACCGCGTGGTTACTGGTAACTTAATAGATTTTACATGCATGAAGAGATTTTAATTACTCTAGCAGGCATCAAGAAAGAATATTAATGGCTGCGTTTGAATTAGACTTTAGCCTATATAAAGGAAGTGGAAAGGTGCATTTTGCGTAGTAGTAGTAGTAAGTTGAGTCTCGTCTATCCGACATGCTCAGTGATTAACCTCCGCCACGTATCACGATCTTGCGCAAGGTTTATTGCTTCCTCGAAATTGTTAATATTAATGTCCTTAAATTGCGACTTTATTTTTCCAAGCAAGGTAGTCACGGGCCTTCCTACTGGTTTAGCAATATGTCTCAGGGCTTCTCTTAAAGCAACTTTTGCTGGAGCGTCCTCCTGGAGTCTTGCTACATGACCGAAAAATCTCAATCTTCTATGTGCGACTATGGATGACCAAGGTGTTTGGTTGGTTTCGTTGTAGAGCTCATCATTTGATAACCAATTATGATTGGTCCATCTAATGTTGAGAATATTTCGAAGTAGTCTCCTTTGAAAAGTGTCAATTTTGCGATCATTTTGCGTAGTGGCATTTAAATATGCATCACTGTAACTTACGCATACATTTGTACATAGTTGAATATTGAAACTAACCATAAGGGATTACTCTGCGACCTATGATGCATGTATGGGTGTTTTTGTGTATGCAACTATAAGTATCAATGTTTGTGTGTATGTTTATGTATATATAAATATATATATATATATATATATATATAGTTATATATAGTTATATATAGTTATATATATAGTTATATATAGTTATACATATAAAACTATATATATATAGTTATATATGTAAAACTATATATATATATAACTATATATATATGTATATATAAAACTATATATATATTATGTATATAAAACTAAATATATATATTTATTATGTATATAAAACTATATATATATATAACTATATATTTAACTTTATATTTATATATCTATCTATATATATATATATATATAACTATATATATATATATATACGGCATATATATATATATATATACGGCATATATATATATATATATATGTACGGCAAACACACATGTTTGCCGTGAATATGTGTGTGTATATATGTATCTACGCAGTACTCACCAGCTTCACCGGACCTATCTCTGTCTCGAAGAAATTTTCGACGCAGTAAATAAGAACAACGCCAACACTGAACGCGTAAACGAATAACTCAAAACCATGCTCCCGGAAAATACCGTGTATGACGTAATATAGACAGAACGCTGAAATACAAGGCAACGATAATATGAATACCAACATACATGAATACATACGTTAATATATACTCACATACACATATGCATATACAATCATCGATTTATTATCCTTAAGCGCTTGAACTTAATCTGTTGTGAGAGAATAAGCTAATGATATGCGCAAAAATTCAATTCTTTGATCACTTTTTTCTTCTTATTTTACTACCTCTTGTATGGTCACGCCACCAAATCATCTTGATATGTTATCATAAAGCATATATATATATATATATATATATATATATATATATAGATATATATATATATAAATAAATATATATATAAATAAATATATATATATATGTTGATACTAGTTGAGACTAGTTGGAGTACCAGTTGTCTGATGATCGCATAAACGCGTGAAACTCCGAGTTACAACTACTAGTGTTCCACTAGTCTCAACTAGTATCAACATATATTCCGCTCTGTCACTCTGCGCCAAGATAGACGCCAACCAACCAACTCTATATAAATATATATATATATATATATATATATATATATATATATATATATATATATATATATATATATACTAAACTAAATTGATAATTCAATAGTGAGTAAGCGAGTTAATATTTATGTAAATATTTCGTCCCACACAAAATATGTATCAAACGTATTGTAGCCCTTCAATCCATGCATTCGAAGAAAAGTTAACATAAAAATATTAGTTATTGGTGTCATTGAAGCCAACACCATCCTGCACAGGAATTTCTTTACGCCGTTAATAAACATTTTGTTTTTTTTGTGAAATATATAAATTATCAATATAAAACTTCTGAAAACACAGTATGAGGTGACTAGGGAGGGGAATGAGGAGGGGAGGTGGAGGAGAGGGAGGAGGATGGGGAGGAGGAGGATGAAGAGGAGTAAGAACAAGACCCAATAAGACATTTACCTGCGTTCAAGAGTAAAAGAAGAACAAACGTAAAATCCTGACTGTATTTGTCTGCGAAGAATAATCTGTTTGTAGTAAGAGCCAGAAAAGTCACCAGAAATATCACAGATGTCGTAAAGAATAACTTCTCGGCTATGGAAAGGCCTTTCCATTTTCGATACTGTAAAAACGTAAAATTGATATACTTCTTTATATTAGTAATTTATCAACATTTATATATAGTGGCAAAATCGGTTAAATTAGATTACTTTGTATTGAATATGATATTTTGCTTTCTCATCCTATTGCTGTATTACAAAAGTCACGAGAGATAAAAAAGAACTGTTTAAAGTAAAATTGTTTGAAAATTTCATTTCAAGCTGGCATCTGTAGTCCTGTGTGTCAAAATCTGCTCAAAAACTAATTTTTGAAATGATAGTTTCTGTCCGACACAGAAAGTTGTCACAGTCGAGTTAGATTATTTTATACTCGGTTTGCGAACTTTGATTAATCTCCTGGGATCTCCTGGTTCACCGACGTTCTTGGTCAACCTTCACCCACCCCCCCCCGACCCTCCCACGTCCTCGACACCAAATAAACTCAAAGAAAAATAAATAAATTACATAACGTATCACACCATTATTAAAATAGGTAACATATGTTATATGCATCTTACAAACATACTTTTCCAACCCTCGTATCAAAAGTGGACGATTCTTTTTCGACATCCAATCCGAGTTCCAGAAAGCTCAATGGTCTTTCTGGATCCTGGTACGTCGTGAAATAAGGTTTGAGGTCTGTACCAAACTCAGCAAAGGTCAAAGGTCGAGGCCGCTGCTGACTGGCGCTATACTGGTTAACGAGTACCTCCGATGCAGCCATTTTTAACAAGCTAACTCATTTACCCGAGATAGTCTTAAAAAAAAAAATCTGTGGAAAAGAACGAAAGATGAATGAAACCTTAGAACTTGTAAAGTGAATTCATAGTCAGGGTTGATTCTGGCGTTCTGCGTTTTCTCCATCATCCGTCTACCTCATTATGTCAATTTTCAATATAGGTTGGAACGTGGTGTAATGCTCCGCTAACTTAAAACTATACAATATAGAATAATCTCTTATTCTTTTTTTCCATTGGAGGGACAGATAATAAAACTATATATGGACAAAAATCTGTTTCTGAAGCTTATCAATTCTATTTGACAATTCTTTTACGAAGTTAGTTGATGTTGAAAACGTTGTAAACTCTTTTTGAACGATGTCCAAGAATTATGACTTTTAGTATGATTAAGCTCGTAATTTCCAGACGTTATTTGAATGAAACTCGTATATAATGCTGAAGTTATGACATGTTTCGTGTTAACACCCCCCTCCACCACCCCCCCCCCCCCCCAACACATACACAATTTCGCTTGTGCGCATGTATGTATTCGTGGAATCCTGAAATGTTGACAATAAATATCAATGAACCCGAAGGTAAACTTTATAAATTTTTAAAACAACTTTTTCTTTCCTGGACTTCATTAGAAAGTAACTTAATGTTCGGTGAGTTCGCTTTCAATTTCAATGTACGTTTTAGTAAAACACGCTGGATGGACTCACATATATCATGTTTTATTTTTTTGTAAGATAACTGTACATCACAGATAGTTAGCTTACGGAATACCGATAATAAATAACAAGATGAAATATTTGAAATTAATCTTTTAAAGAAAAAAGCAGTCATATAGCCAGAGGGAGACTGTGACACTCGAAACTAACGAATTAATTACTCGTCTAGATTTTTATATAAATTTTCTAAATGCATTAAGAAAATTAGTTGGTGACTTAAAGCAAAGCAAAAAAAAAGGGAACTTTTCTTAGGGGGGGGGGGGGAATACTTAAGAAATTCGATTCGAGATTAGATTTTCAAGTTAAGTGTCTGAGTATAACGTTACAGTGACAAAGATAAGGGAGTTTTTCCGGTTAAGAATTTAGCCCGGAGTTGTAGAAATGATATGCGTAATTCATTGCACTGTGCATAAGAAATACGAGAAAAAAAAACAGAAATTATGTTTATTTTTTTCCTGACGTGATATACTCTTCAAAAGATAGTAAATGAACCTAAGAAGTTGACCTAGTTTAAAGTATTAAGTTGCAGGAGTACAGTTTCAAATTGCAGATTTCCACCAACATGAACTTCTTATAGGCCTACTATCGTATGTGGTCGCTATGCACGTGAGAAAATTTGTTATAAGATCACATTTCTTGACTTCAAAAACTCTTTGAAGTTATTTTCTGACATTTAAACGCAAACTTTTGTAGAAAAAAAATTGTTTTTCACTTTGCATACAAAAATGCCTATTTTTTATCCTCTTAATATGAAAGGAAATGAATAGTTAAACACTGTTACATTTATCAACATCGCAAAACTAATGTGTATGGACACATAAACACATTACAAGTGTCTGTGACCAATTCTGTGAATGAGACGTCCATTTCAAGGAACAAATATTGGCGCCTTCTTTATTGGTGAGATAAGACCATGTAGCACTTCAAAACAAAGTTCAAATTACGGTTATTATTGCATGTCGACTTTGATCGTAACTTTGCATCAGTGTAAGCACGCCAGGAGTGAATAATGTTGTCTTTTTTTCTGTTTCTGAAAGGAGTGCGGGGTGTAAACTTTCATTGGTTAGGGTGCAGAGAGCCATCAAGGGGACGCAGGGCTCTACTAAGGGTTTGTGTGGGCAGGTCCCAAAGCATAGCAGAGCAATGTGAATGACGAAGGTGATGTGAGCTATGTGATTTACTTATGTGAGTGATGTGAATTGTGTGAAACATGTGAGTGACGAGAGGTATGTGATTTCCTATAGGTTATATGAATGACATGAGCGATGTGAATCACAGTGAGACACATGTGAGTCATGTCAGGCATGTGAGTGATATGAATTATGTAACAATGTGAATCACGAAGGGTGATGTGAGTTACTTCAGTTATATGAGTGATGTGAATTGTGTGAAACATGTGAGTGACGAGAGGTATGTGATTTCCTATATGACTGACATGAGCGATGTGAATCACCGTTAGACACATGTGAGACATGTCAGGTATGTGAGTGATAAACATGTGAGTGACGAGAGGTATGTGATTTCCTATGTAGATTATATGAGTGACATAATCGATGTGAATCACGTGAGACATGAGAGTCATGTCAGTTATGTGAGTGATATGAATTATGTGACAATGTGAATCACGAAGGGTGATGTGAGTGATGTGATTTACTTCAGTTCTATGAGGGAGGTACATGACCGATGTTAATTATGTGAATATTGTTCATGTGAGCGATGTGAACCTGTTAGTGATGTGACTTATGTGAGACTCATGTGAGTGATGTGAACCTGTTTTAGTGATATAAATGATAATGGGTACGTGGATCATAGGAATTACGGATAGAAAATGTGAAAGCCGGACGTGATGTGAGTTATGTGAGTCGATTACTTAAGTAATATGAGGGATGTGACTTATGTGAGACTCATGTGAGTGATTTGAACCTGTTAGTGATGTGACTTATGTGAGACTCATGTAAGTGGTGTGAACCTGTTAGTGATATGAATGATAAGAGGTATATGAGTTATAGGAATTACGTAGAAAATGCGAATGACAAAAGCGGTTTGAATAATGTGAGTCGGTTACTTAAGTGATATGAGGAATGTGACTTATGTGAGGCTCATGTGGGTGTTTTGAACTTGTTAGCCATGAGATATATATATTAAAATAAAAGTGAAATTTTGTAATGAGGTCATTTAGTAATTTAAGCTGTATTTGAAAGATATGACTTTACCCAGTAATGTGTGATGCAATTTGAGTTACTTATAAAAGGAAAGTAAAGAATAAACATTGTACAAAAGTTGAGCAAATATGTTACCTAATACTGGGTAACCGAATTATCCAACGAAACACAAGGGTAATGTGATTTATTTGCTCGAAGACAAGTATAATTACCCACAGTTTAACCAACGTGAATGCCAAAAGTGATATATTGTCAATATTGTCCGCATTTCACTTTTGTGTGTGCAAAAAACTTTACCCAATGTTGGTTGGGGTCAGTACAGACGTACCCAGAGTGTGGTCAATTATTTGCTCATTTCTTTAGAGTGCTTGGTTGTCGCGGTGTGTTAGGTGTGTCCTGTCTTTCATGACGTGAACTTCCCTACCTTTCCACTTGCCACTTGAATTAAAAATGAATATTCATTAGAAGATAAGTATACGCCCACTTTATCATCATAGTTTTGCATAACTTTAAGGGTATATTCGTTGAAAGTGCATTTCCACTGACCAAAAGAATAACGCATTTCCTTCGGCAGTTTGACCTTCGTAAGAGGATTTTTGCGCTGCAGCGGCCATGTGGATAATTGGGTGGTACGCCTACTCTTTTTTTTCATCTCTATGTTATTGTTGTTTTTTGTTTGTCTGTTATTCTTAACAATATCCGCGTTTCTGTGAATCCCACTGGTTGAATTTCCTATAGTTCATCCTTCAATATTTTATAAATTTATTTTTAACGCACATAGGCCGTTTAGATATAGGGAACCGAAGGTTAGAGCTTCTATGAATAATTTTCACGGCCTCGAGGTAGGCTTAATAGATTAAATTAGAGAACCCTGCTGGGCCCCAATTTTCGTACTTTTTCGACCATGTCTCTTGCATCTCATATCATCTCTTTTTTCCCTTTATACTTTTTTCTTTAAACTTTGAAATACGTTTTAGTTTTTTTTCGTGAGGGGTGGGAGGGGGGGGGGTCAACTGAAATACGTAGTAGCTTTGTCTAATATGATGAGAAAACCAAAAGATTTCTTCCTCTTTTGCTTACGTATGTGCTATTTGTGAAGAACGTATATTCCCGAAACTGCTAAGAAAAGTCTTGTTCCGCTTTGCGAAGATGCCATATTTTGAAAGTTATTATGTCAGCTTTACTGCCATTTTGCACACGTGTGTTGTTATAGCTGGATACTGGGGTGGTGAGGGGGAATTTTAACTCCTAACATTCTGCATCCGAAAACAGTTCCCATATGAAATAATCTTAACTTCATCGTTTTATCAAATACAAATCTCTAAAAGTATTTGCTACTTTAAATATACAAAAGGAGAAGCACGTGGCTCTGAGATAGTAATCTTAAAGTGACTTAACCCCCCCCCCCCCCCCTCAAACCTCCTGCTTGTTCGAGATTTTCTTCAAACGAATTTCTAACACATCCTGATGCCGTGGTTGGACTTTCTTTTAGCAACTCGATAAACTAAGATGATTTAGCTTTGATAATGTTTCCTCTGTTTGACATTAACGCACATCTTGAGGTACAGTCAGGCCACGTGTCGTGTTAAAGGCATTGAAGACTCGCGCCAAACCGCGTGCCGCCCTCTGAAAAAGTTAACTTTCCGTAGCTTGCAAGGGAAGTTTTCTTCTTGTCGCTACAAAATGCAGACACTAATGAAACGTGATACTTTGTTATCTTTTATCTGGAACTGAGATCAGGGAGTTCCATAACAACTCCCTGCTAAGATGTCCATCGCTGCAATGTACACTGTGTTGTGGGTATTGACCGTAGCTGTATGTATTGACTGTACACTAGTGTCTAATTACCGACGGTAGCAAGCCTTGTGTGCATTTTCTGGTGTCTAACACTTCTGTTACACCTCATTCGAAACTAGGTCAGATTACCGGCATCAGACGTTTCTTTGTGCGCGAGTCTTCACTCCCTTTAACGCGTCTTGTATATGCTTTGAAACTACAAAGACGTATCGGAGCAGCCGTTTCGTCGGCCCATGTATTCTTACCACCACGTTTTCATTCAATGGTGTAAACAAAACATCCGAAGGAAGCTAACTATATGTTATGGTAGCTTATACACAAGTGCGTACTCAAAATACTATATACATGACTATCGGTTTACATTTTGGTGCAAGATAGCCTATAAAAAAAAATTCAAACTAAATAATGCATATATTGAACTCGTACAAACTTGATTCCAATAAATTCAAATTTATTCAAGTACGTTGCTAATGATTTCAGTTTAAACTTACAAAGTAGTCCTAACAACATATCGTCTACCCTATAGACAGAGTTAAAAATTCACAATCTAACGTCACAAAGAACACATCAAATATCCCGAGTGAAAGAGTGAAACCCCTTCAAGTGAAAGTTCAGCCATATATTTGGTTGTTCCCCTACGGTGATGAAAAAAAACGGATCGTCCTGGGGCAATTTATTTCTTGACTGATGAAAGAGAAACTTAAGCTGCATCCTGGTAAAATTAGTATTAATTTCCTATACATTGCTTTTGGAGATTTACACTCTAGACGAAACGATGTGACTTCATAGTTGCAAAACGATAACGAAAGATTTGCTTCAAAATAAAATAAAACTGTTAGCAAACTGCTTATCCACTAGAGAGCCTGTGTAGGAGAATGCATAAAAGTAAGTTGGCCTGACGTTTCGATCCTAGCAGGATCTTCTTCAGAGGCTAAATGACAAGTTACAGTAACAGAAGGGACAACAAAAAAACGCACAGAATACAGACAGGTTAATGAGCACGGTGAACACAATGAGATATAGATGAAAGGGGATTAAAGGGGTAAGATTTGCTTCGCTTCATTGTTCTATTGGTTTCAACTTGGGTTGCATCTTTACCACAAGGGTCAGGTGTGTGTTTTGTTTATAACGAATATTGCTTGTAGGAAGATTTTATTTTAATTTCACCAAAATTGGCTTCTTTTTCCTCAGTCACAAACTGATTGACCTCTGGACTCTTCCATCGTGACCTATTATGATAATCAAATAATGGTCGCTCATGCTCAAACTTCATCACATGCCCACTTTATTTCATGTTCATCCCTTTTCTTGCTACACCTATAGGTAATTTATTGTAAAAGTTCACAGTCAATGCTCAAAATTTGTGTACAATTTAGACTTTTAGCAGAATTTTAAAGTTTTAAGAAATTCTGAGCTGCCCTACAATAATTGGGAGGTTATAACTGAGCAACGATGCCCTTAACACATATATAGGCTAGTACCAATATCAGTTTGGACGTCTCTCTCGATCTTAAGAATAGTATTTTCATTTAATAATTAGAATGACTAGTAATCAATGCCAAAGGACAAGACGAAGATGAAATAGGCTGGTCATCTTTTATTGTCTCCATCTCAGCATGACTAAACACCTTACCTCTCCTTTTCGTCCATCCTTCAGATACAATTCACTCTATCATGCACAAACCACGCTTTGAGTTTTATTGAGCTATACATCATTTAAGGAGGCCGTCCAGGGATGAAGCTACAATGTCCAGAATGATTGGCAAGGGTTTCATTCAAATAAGAAATGGAAATTGACTAAGGTCATCTTCAGATCGTAAATAGGTGAAACTTTTACGACTATATGAGCATGTTTAAATTTTTACCGAAAAGTTTCTAAACAAATTTGAAATTGTATACTTCTGAGTTAAAGGAAACCTGCGTGTACAAAAGGGCAAAACCGAAACGAGGTCACTTTGCGATAGTAGTTTACTCGCTGAACTGAAAACTGCAGAATTGACAAAAATCCTTTGGCAATTGATTCTTTATTCATGCATATTTCGATGACGAAAAAGACTTGAACGAAATTATTTTATGCCAGCGCTGAATAGTTGACGCCCATGTGAAAGTTCTTAAGACACGGCTTGACCAGGCCAAATGGTCAAACCGGAAACTTGTCGCAAGTTAGTATTACTACATGACATTATTTCAAGATGCAGCAACTTGCTACTACAAAATGGCACAGCTATAGTCTTCAATTAATTTGCAAGGCTCGGAGAAAAGCATTGGTCGTAGCAAATGGCCAGAAAGAATATAAATCTCACTTTTACCTAGGTTGATTAATGTGTATGGTAGGCCGGTAGGGTGATTAGGCCTTATGTCTTCAGCGCCCTCATACCTGATAAAGTGCAATAATCTTTTCCGGTTTTTTTTTGTCTTTTCACAGGCCAGATTGAAGTAGTTTTTCAGGCCGTATTCGGTAGCGATCCGACGTGTTTTGTTGATCATAAACCTTGAATTCGTACGGAAGTAACTTGTGGGTCTACCCTAACAAATAAAACTATTTAAGGCTTTCAGCGTTCATGTTGATAACTTTGAAGATGCTATTTCGATACTAGAATACCATTATGACAGTCCATAGCTTTACTATATAGTCAACGTTCATTTCAAAACAATGAAATATAAGTCAACATTTCAGTTTTGACCAATTTGCTAACGAGATGGGATTTATACTAATTTGAAAGGTGTCTTGGTGACGAAATCAGAATGGATGGTTATGTGGATCTCACATTGTATTTTCCAAAGGGTGTGTTATCTCTACAATAGCTACGCGAACGTTATGGAGCATGATCCATATCTGCCCGACTAGAAACGTTAGCTGTCCACAACACGGCCACATCTAAGAATATATTCGTTAACAGAGCTCTGGTATTTCTCTTTCAATCTGCTGCAATGTATGACTGCAATGAATTCTCGAACAATTATGTATAGGGTTCTATACGTTCTGTAGTTTTCTAATATATTTAATGGACAATTTGGAGTATGCAGACACATAACTTGCGGAAGGTTGCCATCAGCAGTAATAGTTAAATGATAAAGGTTAGCCATAACCTCGTCATTAAATAGGCTATGTTAAAAACTCATCTAATGGTCGTCCATGTTCAAAATTGTTTAAGGGTTCCTTCCATCAGTTTCCATCACTCAGACATTTAATTATATATATTTTCTCGCAATGGTGTAGGAAACCAATTTGATTTGGGTGGGTGAGGGTGGGGGGGGGGGCTGTAATGATCTGTCCGAAAAATGCAACCAATATGGAAGGGCGTACTGGTGAGATCCCCCTCACCTTTGAAATTCGAATTCGTTGTAAGGAATAATCATAATAATAGATTCTTATTTAGCGCAATATACCTGAGGCGGTCTCATTGCGCTTTACATGTAACAGAAACCAGAAAAAGGTATTAAGCAAAATATAAAGTAAATAAATGTGTTTTAACAGCAGTCTTAAAGGTTGATATAGAAGTGAAGTTTATGATAGTAATAGGTAGATTGTTCCATAAAACTGCAGCAGCAAGTGAAAAAAGGCGTTCACCATTAGTTTTTGTTCTAATATTGGACAATGGAATGCCAACAGTGATACATATATCACAACATCGTCTTGAACAGAGAATCAAACCATGGAGTGCGAACTGTGTCAAAACTCCACAACATCAATGTCAGATCAGGCAAGCTAAGAACGTTAGTCTAATACCTGATGCTGCGGTTTTTTTTACGGAACTACTAACTCTCATCAAACAAGATTATAGCATTTCTTGGCAGTGCCCGAAACAATATCAGTATATTGCCCGAATTTTCACGGAAATATCCGGTTTGGGCTGCCCCCCCCCCCCTCCCGCGCCTCCTACCCCTATGTTTATCGCTGTCTGGCGATAATTGTGAAGGTCCATAACTTTCACAAGCAAAAGAATCAATTTGAAGATTGCTAAAATAAAAAAAATACAGCATGCGCGACTGTGAAGACCTCCAAGTACACGACTCTTGGTCAAGGTTATATAAGTATAATGATGATCATATTTATCTATTTATTGATATAACCTGTTCGATAATCCTATATTGATTCATGCGAACGAGATTACTCTCTTTTATATGATTGTCAATAACGTTACATCGTGTATCTTTTCAAACTTCTTTAGATTAGTACAGTTAATTGACTTGAGAAATCACAGTAACTGAGACTGTAGAAGAACTAGTTTCCCATGATTGCTCAGAACTACAAGAAACATCTTTATGTCTTTTTTTTCCAACCGTATATTCCACAGTAATAGATAAAGCGTGAATTGGTACTTTTCTAGTTTTGGGAGAAACCATAATTCGTACAGAAATGACACATGATCGTTTTCGCCAGCTGTGTTTGACACTAAGCGTATAACCCAAAACTAGCTGACAACTTGAAGAAAAAGACCATATTTTTGAAAAGAATTTATTGCGTTTTGGTTGATACATTGATATAATTTGATTTGTATCCCTTCGCTTGGCAACGAAGACAACCTTCAGGTTATTACCCTGCAAAGGGACGTTTAATCAGTTATCAATTATTTATTAGATTCAGTGGCGGATCCAGGATTTCGCCGAAGGGGGGGGCCCAGATGGGAAATGCCTAATCGTCGTCCTGGGGGAGGGGTCTAAGGGGATTGGGTGCCCCCTCCCCTTTGGGAAAATTTCACAAAATATGGAGGTCCTCGGTGCAATCTGGTGCTACTTTTCGTGAAAGTTTGGAGTAAAATTTATTTCCAATAAATCATGTATTCATGGTTTGCCGGGCATATATTTGCAATTTCGAGCAATGAGCTGGGACTTACGTCTTTGGGGAGTAGGTGGTGATGCAAACTACTTTTTACCAGGCTACTCCAGGCCATTTCATCTTGGATGCCCCCTTCCAGATGGAGACTATTGATGCAGTCAGAGTGCCCCTCTCACCTTCACTTTATCAGAATGATGGTGTACTCTTTTTGCAAATTTATTTACAAAAAATTACACGCACAGTGGCGTAGCTAGGATTTTTTGACTGGGGGGGCATGGGGGGCTGTTCTTTCTTGTGGGGGGGGGGGCGGAGTTTACTATCTAAGCGGAGCGCCACCTTGGTTGGCGCGGAGCGTACAGAGAAAATTTGAGATTTCAGCACCCCCCAGATCGCAGGAGATTGCACCTGTGAGGCAAAATAGCAACCAAAAAGATGTGCAACTTTGGTGACAGAAATGCAAAAAAAGTTTTTTCTCTTTCATGCTGACTGGCCGTGCCAACTCAGCCAGACTTTTAACTTGAGGGAAGTTGGCATCGTTTGTCGTTTCAAGCTGTCAAGGCCTTTCTCCCAACTCAAACCCCTGTGGGCTACCGGTAGATTTGCAGGATATGCCCACATGTGGACTTAAGTAGCATTAGAGGAAGGGGGTGGAAGACTAACACGCATCGATGTTTCGGTAATGGTCCACATTGATGGCTCGGTGCTTATTAGGCCATTTTATTGGGTTTCTTGAGGCAGCTGTCATCAGAATCTGGCTTTTTGTGCCAATCGATGACCGATAACATGTATTGGTATGTAAATTTCTTCTTCATATATCTAGCAACACTCTAAAAACAAATGAGTGGATTTCATTCCATTGGAGTGATCACTCGGCGCACTTCAAATTAAGAGTAAAATTTAACTCTATTGGAGTTAACCCTCACTCCTAATATGAGTGAATATAACTCTATTAGGAGTCAAGATTTACTCCAATGGAGTGGAAATTCACTCTTATACCGGAATGTGCTCAGTGATCACTCCCATGGAGTGAAAGTCACCTATGTTTTTATCAGTACAGTACAGTGCATATCATCATAGACGTACGTACGTACGTACTACGTACGTTCGTATATCAGACGCACTCGATACCCACGATACGATACGGTCCTGGAGAAACTATTTCCACTCATCATTTTTTAAGGCGATACAGTAGTGAGTATTGAACAGGCACAGCCGCATGTTGCAGGAAATTCAGAATTCCCAATATTTTATATCTCTACCAGTAGTGAAAATCATGTTTCGACAGTTTCGCGGACATAAAAAGTTGTTTTGTGGAATATTCAATGACATATCAGGGGCGGCTGCAGGATTTGTGACAGGGGGGGGGGGGAGTCTGACTGGTCCAGCCGCGCCTGAACGTAAGACTATCTAAGCGGAGCGCCATCATCGGTTGGCGCGGAGCGTACAAGAAAATTTTTGGCTTTACAAACCCCCCAGATGGCCGGAAACGGCACTTCTCGAGTATTCTAAGCAGCATGTACCTAGCCTGAAAATATGGATCTCATGTCTGCAATTTCAGGCCCCCCGTAGCTACGCCACTGATCACGCATGGGGCACTTTCCCTCGAACGCGGTAAAAAAAAAAAAAAAAATCAGGATTTTCAAAAAGGGGGGGGCCCGGGCCCCCCGGGCCCCCCCCCCCTGGATCCGCCCCTGAGATTCTTCCGAGGAGAAAAAAAAATGTCAAAAGTAATACACGGCCCAACGATCGTGATCATTCCGACAATCTAAAAATGTGTAGACATTATTTTGCAATTTGAATGATGGTGGCGATGATGATGATGATGATGATGATAATGATGATGATGATGATGATGATGATGATGATGATGATGATGATGATGATGACGATGACGATGACGATGATGATGATGATGATGATGATGATGATGACGATGACGATGATGATGATGATGGTGATGGTGATGAAGTTATGATGATGATGATGATGATGATGATGATGATGATGATGATGATGATGATGATGATGATGATGATGATGATGATGATGATGATGATGATGATGATGATGATGATGATGATGATGATGATGATGATGATGATGATGATGACGATGACGATGACGATGACGATGGTGATGGTGATGGTGATGGTGATGATGATGATGATGATGATGATGATGATGATGATGATGATGATGATGATGATGATGATGATGATGATGATGATGATGATGATGATGATGATGATGATGATGATGATGATGATGATGATGATGATGATGATGACGATGACGATGACGATGACGATGACGATGACGATGACGATGACGATGACGATGATGATGACGATGACGATGACGATGACGATGATGATGAAGATAATGATGATGATGATGATGTTATGATGATGATGTTATGATGATGACGGTGATAATGATTGTGATGATGTCTTTTTTCGGAACCAACTTTTCAAACCTCATGAAAGCGCCGTCTCAATATTAATTTCAAGGATTTCATACAAATGTATAATTATCATCTTACCTGGTGACTGATTTATCCTCCCTTGTTTTCTTTACTCTTTCAAAGATCACAATTAAACGATATCAAGTGTTCTTTTTCTTTCTGGATACTCCATCAGCAGAAAGGACACAATTCCATAACACGCAGATACATTGTAAAGTCCTTCCCCAGTAGATATTTACGCGGCACAACTATTTCTACAGCGCATATACAGGTATATTCAGGCCTGCACATAAACTTTATGCAACTTGTCCATAGGAGTTGAATTTGTATCCTAACACAGAGAACGATGTGTTAAGTGACCAGATAACATTTGGCTGTCATAAAGGGGAAGTTGACCAATTACTGAGGAGAAGAATAGCCCTACATGAGAGCAAATGTAATGCGTAGTTTCCTTATTAATACCATCATTACCGAAACAATTAGACTATTAAACAAGATGAAAATATGACATTAGATATACTGTATAATTCCCTTACAGGATATGGGAGAATTAAGGAACGTCCTATTGAACCTTCTGTAAGCCGAAAGCCTACGGGTATTCTTGTAACTTGTCAAAAGTTTCTTATAGTAATGAAATGATAAGTTTCGTATTGTAACGGATTACTATAGTGTTGCCATGCAGTATAGCCATTAGCCAATGGCGTTGCTTCCATCTTTTTTTGGTTGTTTTGTTTCTAATTTTTAATCTCGATCAGCCTTGTATGGATAACCTAGCTAACTCCATCAAAGCTGTAACTTATTACCACAAACGTTCCTGGTTTTCTCGGCAGCTAGGTTAGATAGCCCAAAACCTCTTCTACGTGCCCTGCATTGGTTACCTATCCGTGAAGGAATCCATTTTAAATTATGTCTTTGTGTGTACAGTATAAATGTATGAATCATGCAGCCCCGGCTTATCTCTCTAACATGCTTCAGCGGAAAACCGCACCATTATATCTGGTCCTGTTACCAGGTCTGCAATGGATGGGACCCTGCTTCTTACGTCATCTTCTAGGAAACGGGTGGGTGAGGGCGCCTTTTCTTGTGCAGGTCCTGTGTTGTGGAACTCTCTTCCCTCTCATATACGTAATTCTAATTATGTTGCACTGTTCAAAAAACAGCTTCCTGCAAAATCAACGTTTCAACTATGATTTATCCCCCAAACGGAGCAAGATCATTACCTGTTTAATTAATTGTACATTTTGTTGGTATTATTTTTTCTTGTAAATTTTAGCGCATTGATCATATGGAGTTTGCGCTTTATAAAAGTATGTATGTATGGGTGTATGTATGTGTGTATATATGGTTCACACATCAGACTGATCAACACTTTCTTGATTAAATAAGGAGTTCGTGTTAGCAATCTTATTAATGAAGGTGTTGAGACCTTTGTAATGAGAGAAGTCATAAAGTTTGTTTTTTCCTTTGAAAAGTACACAAACATAACCACCAAAATTAGCTGATACGATAGAGATCTTTTTTTAAGAACAACTCCCCCATACAGCTAAGAAGAATGATCTTGTTCCGTTTGGGGGATAATCCTATAGTTGAAACGTTGATTTTTTAGGGAGCTTTCATTTTGTAAATCTGTGACGTCATTGTGCCACCTAGAATCTGAAACCTTGTTCTTTCTATCTTTTTACCTCATACTTTCAAGGTAGAATGTTACCAATACTCCATATTCACGTGAATAAACCATGACACCTCCGTTAGGTAACAGTTAAAACCCACCTAGAACCCACATAGAACCCACCTAGAACCCACCTAGAACCCAGCTCTACACAATAGAAGGAGAAAACAACAGCTCATGTTTCTCCTTTTACATGGCAAAAATAAATCGACATATGAAACGTTTTACTTACTGAGGTCATGCGAGTTCTGGTGAATGCTCCATCATGTACACTTGAGCAGGAACAGTGGCGGGCGCAAAGGCAGAGGGTGCCGGGCCATTCCCCCCACCCCCCACCTCCAATCGTTTATCGGGGGGAATAGTTCAGTCGGGGGCTTTTTGCATTTTGCCGAGGAAGAATAGGACCACTACTACTGGTGCACCCTCTCCCCTCCCCTCATTAAACAAAGCATTTATTATAACAAAACCAAACGTTTAGGGCTACTTATATTCTAAATATGCCTTAGAATGCAACATTTGACGTCTAAATCTTCAGGGGTTTTTTTTTGTCGGAGGGTGGACCCTCCAACCCCCTACAGAGGAAACGGCTTCAATGACCCGAGGGCAACAACCCGCTGCATTAAATCCTCATTCGCCTCTAGCCCTCCCATGAAGGGTCATGCCACTACCTTAATCAGTGGTGGGAAATTTTGAATTTGTTTTTATTGATTAGCCCCACCCCTTTCCCCCCACCAACAAAACAATCAACTTTAATATATTAACAGATCTAACCAGATGTTCTCGTGTTGCTGTGTCTGGCACTTTTTCCTGTGTGAGAATAATCAGACGAAATGATATTTACTCCCTATACTGCACGAGCCAATTTAACACGTTGTGTTTCAACAATAGTTTTCAACTTCCTGCCAAATTCACCTGCTCTATATATTAGGTTTTTATTACTGCAAACAACTGTTTGGTTTCATTAAAAAAATAATGAAGATCATTTTCATTGTATATGAGTCTTCAATCTTTATATATAGTAGAACTTCCCAGTCCAATAAATCATCTATAGTAACAAAATCGGCAAAGTTCGTCAGAATAACAATTTTTGTTTATGAGTCACTGGGTAACAAAATGTTTATAACTTGGATCGATTTTGTTTCTTTAAATTTCCTCGATAATTAACAATCTATGTGTTAAAGACCAAAGGTTACCACAGAGTGTCAGATATTTATTCAACATTCGCTACACGACATTGTTCAAATGTGTTAATTGAACATTTTTGGTATAGTTCCATGTTTATGTTAACGTCTTCATTCAAAGGTAGAGATGATTTCTCACCGCAAAATTAATATCATTATAAAGCATATCCCACACAAAAATATAAGCTAACAGCAACCCCCCACCCCACCCCACCACACCCCACACCCATAGAAAGGACGGAAACAGACGAAGAAGCAAAATAAAACTACACTAAAAATACAACTTGAGCCAGAAAATGGAATCAATCGGTTTCATATCCTTGACCTCAATAAACATTTTCTTTTACTGTTTTCTAATATATTTGTTTTAAGGGGGGGGGGCTTCTTGATATATGTTGATATATATTAACTCCTATAACGTTAAATTGTAAAAAAAAAAGTGACACTTGTGTTTTGAAATAACAAAAAAAAATATTGACAATTGGACAGATCTACGGATGTCAAATTTATGACGTGAATTGTCATAATTCGTAAATCCATTGAAATTTTTGTTTAAAATTTGTTTTTTCTTCACTTTTTTTATTATCTTTGACTGGCAGCTTGACCGTCCATACCACGTGGTTAGGCCAGTAAATTAAATTAAGCAAAGTGAATATATAAAATAAACGCATAAAAAACACTATTTATATTCCGTCAGTAACTATAGTTAGGATGTAGAGGTCCATGCTCTTTTGATTGAAAGAATGGAAAATATTGTAGGAGTTGTGCGCAGTATTTGGGGATTCATTTATCAAAGTACGATTGGGGCGTAGATACTATGCGTTATGATTGATGGTATATATAGTGTGGATGTATTGGAATTAGAAAAGTATATATGCTGAGGAAAGATGTTGGGGGTACAGGATAGGGGGAGAAGATGCGTAGAAAGTAAGTGTGGGAGGGGAGATAGGGGTGGGAGGGAGGGGAGGGAGGGGGTGGCACGTGAACGGACAGAGGAAGTGAAGAAAGGGTGTGAAGACACCCGATACGCATGGCTGGTATAGTAACTACTGTGCATGTCCTGTAAACACATGTTACACATGTTAGGAACACAAAGTAGTAATAACTGATAACACGGTTCTGGGACATGAACTGTAGTTGCTGTACCAACCATTGAGTGAGAATACACGATTCTAAAATGAAGTCGTATCTAGTCGTTGTTATGCTGTAAGTAGGCCTAATTACTCATAATTCGGATATGATCCCAACAACACACCCACCACATCTCACCATACACCTACCAATCGTCCTCTCGTTATCACGAAGTTTCTAACCACTTTCTCTTTCTGTTGTTCGTAAAGTGATGTATTTTGTTTATTAAGGGTACACTTCACTACGCTGAGTTTGTTTGCTAACTTTCAAACATCATCGCCCACCCTTTGCATTATTATGATAGCTATACCTGTTACGCGAAACCGTAAAATGCATCCCTGTCGAGTCCGTCTAAACATATCCCCGCCTCTGGGACTGTTCTAAACATACAGAGTCAACCAAGCTGACGTTAACACTCTTCGATATTATCATGTGACGCAAAAAAAAGAGAAGAAAACTAGAAAAATACAAAAATATAAAAAAAATTGGTAAAACTTTAAAATACTATTTTAACTTTTTTGGTGGGTCTTTACTGCTGGCTCTAAAGTAGTATTACACCAGTACGCAATGCCTTTGCTTAAATGAATAGATGAGGAAAACATGTAGAGAAAAATTAAAAGTAAAATGCGAAGATCGAGTGATGTAATTTGGGAATATTAAATTTAAATTTGCCACGCACACGCCTGTTGGCATTTAACATTTAAATATATATATAACTGACATATTGATAGCACCCATCTCTCCGTATCAGACTATTATCCACATTCCATGATGGGACATTTCAGTTGAAGAAGAATTATTTCTCAAATTGATTGAATTTGACGGAGTAGAACATTCATTTAAACCTTTAAGAGCGTTTTAACCTCAAGCCAACCCTGCTGCTATATCGATTTTCTGTCAAGGAAGTGCGTTGGACTGTGAGGGGGTCTTCATGCTAGATAATCCGTTTTCTTTTCGAGGGATATTTTTCTTTTTTAATTTTTATTTCGACGTTGATCTTTACATTTCTGTTTTTCATCATAACTTGTTTTGTTTTTTCGTAATGTTTTGATTATTTCCCGCCCCCCCCCCCCCGCCTTGTGATGTATTCCTTAACTTAGTCAAAGGTCTACGGATACCTATGAATAGCATTGTCCTAATCACTCTTATAGGCATTAGAGATCATGAAAATACCATCAAAGATTGACCATTTTACAACTTTTTTCTGAATTTTTAAGTTTTATTTATGAATAAACATGAGCTAATTATGCACAGTGATAATGTACAAGGAGAGACTGCCTAATTTTCTGTTTTGTTATTCCTTTTTTTCCACCCTAAGTTTCAAAGACTCTGAACACACATCAGTATATGGCCTAAGATGATTTCTTTAAAATATTGTATTACCATCTTTAATATTTATATATATATATATATATATATATATATATATATATATATATATATATATATATATATATATATATATATATATATTTATTTATATTTTTATTTATATATAGATATATTTATCTATTTACGTTTTGGCGTTCCATAAAATATATATTTAAAGAATGTGATAGCCTATACTTTTAAAAATTAGTCTGTTTTAGTACGTTTTACATTATATATTTCATTGCAAGGAAGAGGGCATCAGTATGCCCTAGATCCCTACATGGGGGTCAGCTTACAACGATCTTAGTGGCCAAATACCCTCCTTTTAACAATCCTGGGACCTCCACTGATAAGAATGGAACTCGTCATAAAATATCTAGTTGCGGATCCATTTCAAATCCATTTACCAAAAAAAAAGAAAAAAAGTAGTTATTAACACAACCTTGCGTGTACACCTTATTAAAGGACATAACGTTTAGCCTTAATATGTCTCAGAATGCACCATTTTCACGTCTAAAATATTTTTTATGGGGGGAGGGGTCTGGGGGACTACATGGGACATCACATCCTCTCAAATTTGGTACCGCCCCTGCTATAGCTCAGAGCAACAGGCGCGACAAGCATTTGGTATATATGCAAAGGCTTAGACTACTTTGCCCAGTCGTAACTTACAGTTTAGCTGTCGTTGCATGATACAGTTGTTGGAACTACAGTGTTTCCACCGTTCTAACTGTAATCCCGATAGCACATGTGACCCATTTATCCCCATGATCCAGTTTTTACCGCATATGGTACGAATTCTTCATATATTCAGTAATTATTGTGTTCTCTGTGCGTATCGGGTGCTCAGAGCTATAAATATGACTCTTGGTTGAGTAGATATAGCTGTATCAGGAGAAAAGTGTGCCCTTGTTCTATCTCGTGTCCTGTCGTGTGAAGATTGTGTCCCGTCACTGTGTTGATTGCAAGGCTGACTGAAGGGGGAAAAGTAAACCCCCTGGCATCATATACAGTGTAACGTGCGGGAAAGATACCGTTTAAACATCGTTAAATAACTCCTTATTTACGTTAGGTTAACGTAGTTTAATCCATTTTGTAGTGCATTTAATTATGCTGTGTGTTAAGTTTTAATCTGGTGCTACTAGTTCGACCAGTAAGGCTAGTAAATTATAGAGTCATAAAAAATATAGTTTAATTCCTCCCAAATCACACACACACATATTTTTTTTTACCTTTTTGCATTACTACTGAGGACCCATTGTTTTTTTTTCTATTGTTCAAGTCCACGTACCCAAACCTAAACAATACTCCTTAACAAAAGAATTCTTCTGAGGACGTGGTGATTCTTTTGAAATGACGTCCGAGGACTTGGAATTCTTTTGTTCAAGTCTTCAGCCAGAATACAAAACAAGTACACACACACACAGAATAAGCTTAAGGAATTGGGTTAAACAGTAAAATAACTCGCTTACTAGAAGCAGCCAAACACCATATTATGTAACTTGACGGGGTGAGCAATAATTATGTGTATAAATCTCGCAAGTTTTAGTCACAATCAAGCAAAAATTAATCTATATATCGAAAGCAGCGCCAAATGTATGCAGTTTTAAGACTCTTTACATATAAACTTGGTGAGAAATTTCATTTCATGAGGTGTTCAACGTCGAAATGAGTGCACAAATCGTGCCATTTCGTTTCCGCGATGACGTTTTGGTCAAAGAAAAACATATTCCAGATGGTCCTATGATTTGAATTCCTCCTCGGGCGCTGCAATGACTCTTTCGCTTCTAACCAATTATCATTCTCCGCTGATTTGTGGTTTTGCTTATCTTAGATTTCGCTGCACATAGGTGTTAAATCTAATTAACATGCATCGGTTGTATAAAGAAACAATTATTTATGTTTGGTGTAAGGTGGTATGATATACTATTTGTCAGTGTTTTAATGTTTTCTTTTTTTCTATTATTGTATAAGCAATTAAAACAGTGTAATAAAATATACCCTTATATACAGAGACGTGTGAAATAAAGTTAAAATACGGATAGTCCCCAAGTAAACATTTATTTTGAGCTGGTGAAGGAAGAACATATTCTAAAACTTGACATATTTTTCTACCAAAAAGCCTTGAACTTGAAGCAAACAGGTGTGACGTCACAGATGTACACTGACACACTGTGTTTTCTTTAAGCTGTATAGGTTCTACACATCCAATTTTCTACTTCAGTACAGCTATGCATTTACTAACATATATTCGAATATACTACCGTTAGGGTATTGATCATTTCACATTCCCTAAAGCGAAGTTGGAATCCAGTCCACTTTAAGGTCAAAACAATAAAGTGGCAAAAAATATATATATAAGGAAAACAGAGCATTTTACCCTCACTGTGCAAATATGACGTCACACCTGTTTTCTTCAAGTAACGATATACTACTACCGTTGTATGCGATTAGTATGCTACCATCTGGAAGAAGAAAAAACACTGTGTGGGCACAGTGGGCGACACCACGTTTAGAATTTGGAATATTTACTTAGATTAGTCGCGAATAAAACTTTCTCAGAGTAGGGTGCACTTTTATTTCACCCGTTTTTTTTTCGTATAGGGCCACAACTCTCGAACTTGGTAGATTTGGTTAAACTATCGGCACCTCAGAACCAAATCTTCGTTAGAGTTGATCAGCCATCGTATTGTTATCTACGCAGTGCTTTGTGGGATACAATATTAGGTTATTCGTTTAGCTTATACAGGGAATAGGGTTGATTTAAACATGTTTAATAACAACTGATATGCTGCTTTATGTATAGGTTTACACATCATATGTTCGACTTCAGTAGTGCTATGCATTAACATAAACGAATATGCTACAATTATTGGGATACAATTATAGGTTATACGCTAGCTAATACATGGAATGTGGGGATTTGAACATGTTTAATAGCAACCCATAAGCTGCTACATTGAAATGTATAGGTTTACACATCCTATTTTCGACTTCAGTATAGTGCTATGCATTATCATATGCGAATATACTACAACTGTTGGGATACAATATTAGGTTCAACGTTAGCTAATACAGGGAATAGGGGTGATTTAAACATGTTTAAAAACAACCCATATGCTGCTAATATGTATAAGTTTACACATCCAATTTTCTACTTCAGTATCACTATGCATTGATATATACGAATATACTACAATTGTTGGGATACAATATAAGGTTATTCGTAAGCTAATACATGGAATGGGGGGAGGGGGGTGATTTGAAGATGTTTAATTACAACCCATATGCTGCTATATGTATAAGTTTAAACATCCAATTTTCGACTTCAGTATCGCTATGTAATAATATATACTAATATGCTAAAACTGTTGGGATACAATATAAGGTTATACGTTAGCTAATACAGGGAATATGTTCAATAACAACCCATATGCTGCTATATGTTTAGGTTTACACGTCCTATTTACGACTTCAGTAGTGCTATGCATTAATATATACGAATATGCTAAAACTGTTGGGATACAATAGTATGTTATACGTTAGCTAATACAGGGAATAGGGATGATTTCAACATGTTTAATAACAAACCATATGCTGCTATATGTATAGGTTTACACATCCAATTTTCTACTTCAGTATCACTATGCATTAATATATACGAATATGCTACAACTGTTGGGATACAATATTAGGATATACCTTAACTAATACATGGAATGAGGGTGATTTGAACATGTTTAATAGCAACCCATATGCTAAGTTTATATAGTCATGCTTCCTCGTAGAGGTGACGAAGCCAGGTCGGCCCCTGGGGATCATAATGAAACTGATGCTCCCTTTTGGCAGTCGTCATTTTCTCTGAAACTTCTTGACGACATTTTTCTTTCTTTCTCTGCGTTTTGTCAGAAAGATACATCTATATTGAACATGTGTTTTTTTTTATTGTATCGTAATAACTATATGTCATAGTATTCCAGGTCTCATCTGACAAAGGAAGAGACAAGTTGTGGTCAGGGTTACGTCAATTCAAATATGAGATGCAAAAATATCTACTAATTATATGTATCTAACCAATTGTTAATTTTTGGTCCTGTTGTTATATCGAAAGTTGAGGTATATCATGTAAATGATAATACATTATATTCTATCTCATATTTTCCTCCCCCGCCATATTTCCCCAGGCCACCTAATAGTTGACCCAAGTTCCCTAAGCTGTATCCCTCCGTCCCCCCCCCCCCCGTCCACTCGCTTTCGCCTGGGTCTGCTCCCTTTTGATGACAAGGTAAATACTAAATCCTGATGAAAGCACCTCGATAGATTCGCCCGAATGAATACCGTGTGTTAAGTAACAACTGCGAGCTCCTCTCACTTCGTTTACGTATATCTGCCTATATACTAAATATATAATGTAGGTGAGAGGATGATCCACAAACCCTTTACTTCATAGATATAATCGGCGTAACCAGCGTATCAGAGACATGGTTGGCTGCACTGTTTATATATCTCGGTATATCTGTTTATCTTACTCACGAGATATATTCTCCATGCTTCGGCGTTTATCGGCGTTATCTGGAAGAACTTCATATCAACCAACCATACGATGTTTCAACCATCCCATAACCCCATCAAGGTAATAATAATAATAAGAAGAATAATTGGTACTTATAAGGAGCAAAATCTTCCGAAGAACTCAGAGCGCACAAGGACAAAAGATACTACTTTATCGTCTATAGTGATGATATATTGCAATTATAATGCAACTGAACATTTTCTCTCCCACTTTCCAACCTACACTGTCAAGTTCGTTGGCTATGCTGTGCAACTTTGAGAAACTTCTCTGCATCTATGTTTCTTGTGTTCTCTGTCTGTCTGTCTGTCTGTCTGTCGGTCTGTCTGTCTGTCTGTCTGTCGGTCTGTCTGTCTTCTCTCTTTTTGTGTGTGTGTATTTCTGTCTGTTTCTGAAGACGATACCATTAAGATTATTTTAAACACCATACCCTCTAACCTTTACGCTTTTACATATACCTATACATCCAGCAGGTCCGTAACAAATTTTCTCTTCGAAATACAACGCAGATACGATAGACAAATAACGATACCTTTTTATTCAAACTTCTTAAATTATAAAGCTAATTTCAGATGCAAAATAAACGACATCTTAAAGTTACCGATATTTGCTATCGTTATACTGTGCAAATGAATCCGATGTTGTCTCTCTCTTGTGTTTTCACTAAGAGTTTATCATCCCAACCAACTTCTATTTGGAATTCAGAATATGCTCGTTAATTGGCGAACATTCATTCCAAAAGTACACACATCACAAGAAATGTGAACGACACATCAACGACACTTCCCCTTAAAGAAACTAAAACAAAAAAGCTAATTAGGCAAAGAGAAAAGAAAACAAGCTAAACGCGTCATAGATGATCGACTGATCGCCTATTGCTGTTGTCAACTATAATAAATAAAAAATAATAATCATATAAAAGTGTTGTTGATAAGACCATCAAATTCGGAATTAAATTGGTTTCATTTAGATTAATTTGATTTTCATTTCTTTTTCCCATTTTTCACCGAAACTTGTTAATATTAGTACAAATTGGAAGAAAATGATTTCTTTTCTTTTTGTCAAAATATATTGCAAAATAATACAATATATTTAGATAAACCCCTAGTTTATCAGAAAAAAATACTGCTGCTGGACTTTCACATTTGCTTTAGATGGAATTACTCACGAAAGCGTGAACGCAACTGACCCTGTTTTTAGCCAATATAATTGGTCTTAAGTAACCCGAAGTATAGCTCGCAAGCTTGCTTTTAACTTATACTACCAAAATTCTCTAGTTTGATATTTAAAATAAACTCCCCAAGCGGATAGTTTTTTTTTCAATATTTTTTATTATAGTTCCATATTTCTAGAGCCTCGACCTCAACTCCCTGTTTACTTGCGAAAGGTTAAAAGAAAGGGATGACCTAGAGGCAAAAAAATCCGAGGGTTAGTAAGAAAATGGAAAATAATTTAAAGGAATTACAGGACACAAGTGTCTACAACGTGTCATACACTGATATGGTAAGACGATTCTTTCAAGTGGGAGGTACAAATCCTAAAGCGATCTTTCCTTTCATCTTCGATCGACAGTAATTAGAGAAACTTGTTAGTAATGAAATGATTTTTATTATCTGTTGAGTTTGTCGAATCTTGGCTTCTGACTACACGACAAATGAAATGAAATGAAATTCTTGTACAGTAGATACGCGGGTTAACGTGGATGCACGGATAATACTGTGTAAGTCGTTATGGGTGATGATGTGTGTGTATATATATATATATATATATATATATATATATATATATATATATATATATTTATAGATATATATATATATATATATATCTATATATATATATATATATATATATATTTATAGATATATATATATATATATATATATATATATATATATATATATATATATTTATATATATATATATATATATATATATATATATGTATAATTGGAACTGCAGTGAGTTGGAAAATCCAGAACAGCCCACCGGGATTCGAACCCGTGCCTCCTGCATATTCGGACACCCTAACCACTAGGCTGTGTATGCTGATTGTATGTCCAGAGGTTCGAAACCGGTAAGGAAGGTCGTAATTCCACTGTAGGCGTTTGTCACCTGTATCGAACAATACTAGTTCTGTTTTTGATGACATATTTTGCTTTACTCTAGAGATCAAACATGATGCTAACCAACTCGAAAATCATTTGTGATTCCTAAAGCCGGATCTATTTATTATATCGTAATTCCACTGTAGGCGTTTGTCACCTGTATCGAACAACACTATAGTTATGTTTTGTTTAACATATTTACATATTTGCCTTACATATATGCCTTTATATATATTTGCCTTATATATATATATATATATATATATATATATATATATATATATATATATATATATATACACGTCCAATAATGCTACTTTCATTACACAAAGTTTTTGACATTGATCTAGTTTCCATATAGTAAATTTTTAATATGACATTCTTGCTGACATTCCAAGGAGAGTAGAACATAAATCTACGGTCGTAATATTATTCCTTTGATTAGATTTACCCACCAGCTTCAATGAAAGTGAATTTTTATTAGACAGTATCATTATAATGTTTCAAAGATAAATTACAACCCCCAAAAAGCCGTATCTAAGTAATAACATCAGATTAATAACGAGTAATATACCATATTGGAATAATATTTATACAGTCTGCTATTTGGAGACATTAAACTATATATACATATATTTTGTTTAAATTGGATTGATTCACAGAATGATAACTACTGAACCTTTTTTTTTATGTAAATCGAACTAAAAGATTCTCCCCTTTTACACTTTCGCCTTAAACATCTCAACATTCCATCTTTCGTTAGATGACGAAAACATCGTGTATTATACACATTTGATACATGATTGGTTGTCAAAATTTCTTCCATAAAATACGTAACAATGTTTAATACTTACATGCATTTATGCATGCAATAAGCTATCGACTAGCAATATTGTATATTTAATTTACCGACAATCTGGCATATTTCTTTTAATACACATTTTGTGGGTGTGTGTCTTTTCTTGTATGTGTGTGTCTATATGACAACCTACTTACAGCATAATAAACATATATAGGCTTTATATATAGACTATATATAGGCTTTATTTATATACTATATATATGCTATATGTAGGCTATATATATGTAGGATAAATATATATTGCCTATATATAGGCTATATACAAAGGCTTTATATAGTGTGTGTGTGTGTCTTTTTTCTTGTATGTGTGTCTATATGACAACCTACTTACTTATATTCTTATCAAGATCACTCGCCTTTGAAGTTTTGTTCTCTAGAAAGAGGGACTTGCAGAGGCATACACTATAATATTATCAAAATACCGTACAGCATGGTACATATGTAAAACATATAGTGTATGGGTCTATACTCACACATAGATACATTACATACAAACATCAAACTATACCGTACAGCATAATATACATATATAGGCTTTATATATAGACTATATATTGTCTATATATAGACTATATATAGGCTTTATTTATATACTATATATATGCTATATGTAGGCTATATATATGTAGGATAAATATATATTGCCTATATATAGGCTATATACAAAGGCTTTATATAGTGTGTGTGTGTGTCTTTTTTCTTGTATGTGTGTCTATATGACAACCTACTTACTTATATTCTTATCAAGATCACTCGCCTTTGAAGTTTTGTTCTCTAGAAAGAGGGACTTGCAGAGGCATACACTATAATATTATCAAAATACCGTACAGCATGGTACATATGTAAAACATATAGTGTATGGGTCTATACTCACACATAGATACATTACATACAAACATCAAACTATACCGTACAGCATAATATACATATATAGGCTTTATATATAGACTATATATTGTCTATATATAGACTATATATAGGCTATGTATAGGCTATGGATAGATATATCCTAGATATAGGCTATATACACAGGCTAAATATAGACTATATATATGGGCTATATATATACGCTAGTATAGAAACTATACATAGGCTATATGCAGACTATATATAGAGACTATATATATAGGCATTATATATGTATAGGCTATATATAAAGCCTATATATATTTATGTAATATGCTGTACGGTATTTTGGTGTTTGTATGTAATTTATCTATTTGTGAGTATGTTGAGTGCATATCTCTGTGCCTCCTGATGGCAGTATTATTTCATTTATTTGTTCCAGAATAAATATAAACCATATTCATAAATGAGTGCAATGAATAAGAAACATCAAAAATATTTATTCGTAACTTAAAACTTTTTTTCTGCTGTTTGAAAGATGAACATTATAGACATAAAATTATAATTCGATACACTGTAGACCTACCAAAGAAAAATACCTCACATTCTATCAGTCAAAAGTGTATTTTTATATTCTACTACTAATTTTTGAGAAACAACCCTCTAAGCATCTCAAGTTAATTAATTAAAGTGTTTGGACGTATAAAGTACTTTTAGTTTAACGCATTGGTCATTAGGTCAGTTCTTCAGCTGTTCAGATTCAGATGCAACAAATAATTCAATTGGAAAACGTAGCGATTTAGTACAGCCCTTTAAATTGACATGTTTACAATAATTGTATGACCATGAATTTGTCAAAGTCAAATGCTGTTGAAATGTCATCCAAAGGTGCTCGGTTGTTTTTATGAAATTAAATATAACATGTTTTGGTGGAGTTATTATCAATTTATTTAAGAAAAAAGGAATGGACATTAACATTCATATTCAATGAAGACCCCCCCCCCCATAACAGCATCATCAATGTTATCCTGTTAAAGGGAGTATTCCAGAGATTTAGAATACCTTCAAGGAAGACCCCCTCCCCCCTCCCGATAACAGCATCATCAAGTTTATCCTGTTAAAGGGAGTATTCCATTGATTTAGAATACCTTCTATGAAGACCCCCCCCCCCCTTCATAACAGAATCATCAATTTTATCCTGTTAAAGGGAGTAATCCAGGGATTAAGCATACTTTAAAGTGGAATATTTTGAAAATCTAACTAGTATATATCGAAACATTACTGGTCTCTGTAACTTAATTAACTAAGTTATTTTTGAACGATGAGATATCATGACTTCAACATTCTGCTCAAATTTATCTTTTTAAACGGTGACTTTAAGTAAATGTATGGTCTTAATAATCCTAACAAAAGAAAACATGAAAACAAAATCAGTGCCTCTTTAACGTTTATATTTATCTTTAATACACATTTAAGCTCTGGAATTCTCCATTAAGGCTTAATTTACGATGAAGTCAGTTCCTCGGTGTAGGCCTTGACGTTAAAGTTAATCCATTATAGTATCAATTTTAATAACTCCAAACTGAAAGTATGTTCTTTTAAATTGTTATAAACATTGGGATGAAAGTTTTACTTAAAAACCTTTGTTTTTTATGTCAAGAATGAAAATGGAGGAAATAACAATCTCTTTCTAAATAACATTCAAGTGTTCACACAAAAGAGTATAGGAATAATTGTCTTGACCACTTTGCTACAAAAACTCAGTCATGTGTGAACACAAAAAGAAAATGTGTCATTTGTCACTGTATACCTTTTACACCAAAGAAAATTAGTTGATAGTTGCCAGCCACTTTGGTTCATTTTTTGATTATTTTGTGGAGGACCAAAAAAAAATGCAAATTTTGTGTTCTCTTTTTTGTTGCTGTTTGTTGACGATATCGAAGGTTAATAGCCGGGATAGATGTCACCTCGTCCAAACTGCCTTTGGGGTGAGTGATGGAAGCTTTGACAGATCATCCGTGTCTTGTTGTCTCTTGGGTCGAAAGTAATGTCACCTTGATGATGTTGTAGTGTTGCAGCAATAACAACAACAAAAATGGCGAAAAGTTGATAAGAACCAAAATAATTATAAAAAGAAGAAGAAGAAGAAGAAGAAAAAAAATAACCGTCGACATGTCTTGATTTGTAATGGCGTCCGTAATGAAGCATTAACTTGTATACCGCTTCATAACACATTTGAAAGATATTTTGCTGCTAATGTCATAAATGTTACGTTAGAGATTTTACTGTTTCTTTATTTTGTTATTAGTATTTTTCTAATACTCAAGAGATAGAGAGAGAGAGAGCGGACAAGTTCATCTCCCTCGAGAAAACGTGATTTGGTTTCTATATTAAGTAAGTAAAGTAGAAACGGGGATAGAGTTTTCTTATTTATCAGCTGTCTTTGAAATTATTTGGATGTTATATAAAAAAATATTTCAAAAAACACAAAGAAGTTGATTGTGTGAAAAAGCAAATCTGATTTTGGTTTTAGCTACGTCTCGCATAAGTTATCACGAATGAATAATTTACTGTGGGCATAAATAAATAATGTGACAAGTCTTTTTGCTTCAATTTGGAATTTAAACTAAGTACAAAACAGATTTTACAATGTGAGAAGAGAGAATGTTATATATTTCTTGAAAAAGTGGCCTACAATTGTCCGAACTATACTTGTCGGTAAAAAAAAATATTCTTGCATTTTTAATGACAATGTAAACACAATTAATTCTTAGTTATCTTGTCTAAGCTGAACATCTCAGCGATAATGTGATATATTCAATGACCCATTCGTATTTATTAACCATTATGTTTGTATACAATGTCGGAAGAAGAAAAAAAGTGTATCAAGAACGTATGAAGATGATTATAGCAACATAGCCATCTAGAGAAAGAACATTAACACATTTTTGAAGAGACCCATTATGAGAAGAGAGAAAAACAAGATGCGAATTAGAAAGATATAAGGATGAAACAAAATAGAGATTAATCGGAATGACTACAGGCGGAAGAGCTTGAGTGCGGAAAATAGGTGGGTGGGTGGGTTCGTGGGAGTGGGGGGTGGGGTGGGGTGGGGTGGGGTGGAGGGAGAAATAGGAGGAAGGTAAGATGGAAGAACACAGTACAAAAAAAACATTGATTTTGGAGAGACAACGGGTGCTACATGAGAGGATGATATTGACTCTCGTACGGACCTTAAATAGCGGACATCAAGATGAGAGGATATGATTATTATAACTATTATGATTATGATTATGATTATGATTATTATTATTATTATAACTATTATGATTATGATTATTATGATTATGATTATTATGATTATGATTATGATTATTATGATTATGATTGTGATGATGATGATGATGATGATGATGATGATGATGATGATGATGATGATGATGATGATGATGATGATGATGATGATGATGATGATGATGATGATGATGATGATGATGATGATGATGATGATGATTACGATTACGATTACGATTACGATTATGATTATGATTATGATTATGATAATTGTTGTTGTTGTTGTTATTATTATAATTATTATCATTATCATATTATTATTATTATTTTTATTATTATTATTATTATTATAATTTTTATTATTATTATTTTTATTATTATTATTATTATTATTATTTTTATTATTATTATGATTATTATGATTATTATGATTATATGATTATGATTATGATTATGATTATGATTATTATTATTATTATTATTATTATTATTATTATTATTATTATTATTATTATTATTATTATTATTATTATTATTATTATTATTATTATTACTATTATTATTACTATTATTACTATTATTACTATTATTACTATTATTATTATTATTATATTGCATTCACGCATATTGCTTATTTCGAACGTGCATCTCTCTCTTGTTTTAAGCTTATGTAGACACGTAGATTTGCTACAAAGTGCTAATGCCCGCTTCAGTAGTAATCTTTTCTTCCAACTATGTTATTCGAATGTTATTGATTCGAAATATCCGATAATAATATATACGAGAAAATTATCGTAATAATACGCGTGGTTGGTTACTGCGAGCAATTTTTTGCCCTCAATTTTTTATTTGATAACAGTTTTTTATATAAACAAATATTTAGTAGGCTGACTACAAATGATCATGTCAGCGCCAAGGTTTTTTTTTTTTTTTTTTTTTTTTTTTTTGCTTTTAACTCACTGATTCCAGAGGCTAATATGACAGCTCGGTTTTATTAAGTAGAAAATATTTCCAAGAGTTTGATTACAACCAAATGTCCTTGACAAAAATCCATTTTCCCTTTTTTTTCCTTATATTATAAAACAAAGTAACACATTTCGATCGAATTCCTTTCCTAATATCGTAAATAGCTTTAGGGCTGTACATACGCACCCAGCAAAAGGTATTTTTAACATTTGACTTGCAGGCTGTACTGCGGTTTGACTGACGTTTTAGTGATATGTAAAGGGGTAGCTAGTAAAATGAATTCATACTAAATTGGATCTTTTTTGACAGATAATGTCTTAATTCCAACGTTAACATATGATTGTTTTTTTTTTCTGTTCCACGGTAGAGGTCAATTTTGACAACATTTCGAAGAAAGGTCTCGTCCTATCAAAAACAAATCAACTAAAACAAAATTAATTAAGACGGTTTCTGTATTCGAAAATAACATATATATTTAATCTCGTGGGCTAAAATAAAAACTTAAATATAAACACGTTAAAAAATGACGTCGTAATATTTGCGGGGAAATTAAATTTGACTGTCTGTTTGGATTGATTAAGAAATTACTAAAAATAAATTATTAAATCTGACACGCTCGTGTCTTGAAACACTATATAAACATACTATGCTACATTTAGTAAAACTGAGTTCTGTTGTTTTATCATTTCGTATTACTATTTTTTATAAGTTTATATTTTTTTATCTTTGCACAAATGGAAAGATTAAAGAAAAAAAGATTAAAAAAAAAAATTAAAAAACTTTTTGGGGGCATTATAACTGTGTTTTCAAGTCTCAAAATAGTTATTACATAAGCTGTTCTTTTGTTTTCAAGATTTTAGTGATATCTGTATCGTTTGACTGGTAAAACAAAAACAACAACATATTTGGGCATTATAACTGTTTTTTCAAGTCTCAATATAGTTACTACATAAGCTGTTCTTTTGTTTTCAAGAGTTTTAGTGATATATGTATCTTCAGTTTGGTAAACCAACGTTGATAAAGCAACAACGACCTTTTGGGCATTAAACTTGATTTCAAGTCTCAAAATAGTTACTATATAAGTTGTTCTGTTGTTTTCAAGAGTTTTAGTGATATATGTATCTTCAGTTTGGTAAAACAACATTGAAAAAGCAACAACGATCTTTTGGGCATTATAACTGTGTTTTCAAGTCTCAAAATAGTTACTATATAGCTGGGGGTTTTTTTCGTTTTCAAGAGTTAAGTGATATCTGTACCGTTTGATTGGTAAAACATTTAAAAACCAACAACAACAACATTGTAGGCATTATAGTATTGTTTTCAAGTCTCAAAATAGTTACTATATAAGCTGTTCTTTTGTTTTCAAGAGTTTAGTAATACCTGTATCGTTCCATTGGTAAAACATGTATATAATCGTGATAATGGAAATAAAATGGTTTGTTTATACGTTTGAAGGGACGACACGAGGACTAATTCTAGCCTTGATATGTCATAAAAGTCTTTCAAAATTGAATTTGTGCGAGGAATAAAACCCAAAAATAAGAAAGGAAAAAATGGAGAAAAAACAGATCAGTTTTCTCTACCTCTTTCAAATAACCTACAAGCCAGCTACTTTAGAAATTGTCAAAGTGTTGTCGTAAAAGGATATCATTAGTTGCTGATGTATTTTATGCACTCACGATTACGAGCGACAAAATCTAACTTTTTTAGAGTAATAAAAAAAGCCAAAGAAATTAATTGCCTTGCGCACGAGACTTGATATCTTCTAAGATGTAAGTTTAATATATATGATCATGTGTTGTCAACACGTGATGCTTCCTTGGTCGTAATCTCGTCATGATCACACGGTTACAGTCTCGATGTAGGGGGAAGGGGGGGGGGGGTAAGGGGGTAAGGGGGGACTGTCAGTTGATAGTGGATCAAGCTGCTTGATTTTTGTGTCCAGACTCTTTTATCTTGGCTGGCTTTTCTGGCAATGTACCACGTTGGTAAGGTTGAGTGTTGTAATACTTTCATATGTACACACGTGTTCTTTGCTCCAAACCCACACAATTGTTTTCACTCCAACCATGCACATGACGTCATTCCAATTTTACAGGACGTGTCACCTATACCGATTGGGATGGAACGATGTGCATATAGCATAGCTCGAACATTCAGACGTCACGTATCAGCTGCTGGCCCTGAAGTCATTCTTTAATTTCATGGATAACAAATTTTTGTCGTTTTGTTTTTGTCTTAGAACCCAAAAACCGATTGTGATTGATTTAACAAAAATGAGATAAATACATTTTGCAATTCTGTCGACAAATACATGCAACCAAAACATCAATTTGTCTCTTAAATTGAAAGCAAAATGTCGCCGTAGGCTAATAAGAACTAGGGCAATGGCAGTCCGTTCTACTTTGAACAAACCCCGGTTTGCCACGTACCTGTGTTAACTATGATTATGATTATTATTCTTATTTTCGTATACTCTATGAACGCCATTGATCATATTGCTCTCAAGCTCCTCCATAAAACTAAAAAAAAACCACATACCATATCATAACATATATATGTATATTTATATGTATATGTATATATGTATATGCAGGGTTATAGCTAGGAGATTGTGAGTGCTGGTTAAATGAATTTGCGAAGCGTAGCGAGCGTAGCGAGCGTAGCGAGCGTAGCGAGCGAAGCTCTCGCATCTCACGGCCGGGGGTCCAGGGGCCCGCTTAAGGGCCCCTGGTGGGGTCCAGGGGCAAATAACAGAAAAAGGTGACGTTATTATCATGTTTTACGGCAAGGGAAAGATAAATTTGTTACTTTTGTTGTATTTCACAAGCATTTTACTATTTTTTGTGCCGGCCGGTGGACTGTTTATTCACTTCCAATGCCGGCCGGCAGGCGTGAGTGGCGGTTACCACCGGCCGCCGCCGGCCGGCGTGGCTATAACCCTGTGTATATATATATATATATATATATATATATATATATATATAAATAAAAATATACATACATACACCCATACACGCACACATACACCCACACATACATGTAAAGAGTTCATTAAAGTTGGCATGATAAATACAACGGTTGAAAAGAGTCTATATATTTGTAACTGTAAATCAGATTTAGCATACCATTCATTATTGAATTAATGTCTGCAAAAGCAGGCCATTGCTCGTGCGTTTATGGGAATGTTTACGACGGCTTGCAAAGATTAAACAGAGTATTTATTGTGCCAAACGTCAGAGTGATCGTTGTGGTAAACATGCAGGGAAAGAAATTATTTTCATTGATTGATTGATTGATTTTCTTTTGGGTTTGACTCTTTTGCGATACTAACAACAGCTTCATAACAATGCACTTTATAGGTCGACTTGTCAAATTATATTTCAAATGGTGAATTAATAAACACAGATTTGGCCGTGAATTCTCGGTTTTCTTGTGAATGTAAGCACGATGTGAAAGTATCCTTTTGACAAGAATTTGTAGAACGAGTATAAAAACATGAAAACGAGTACACGTATGAGCTATAGCTATGAGTACAAGTGCGAGTATTTAGTACAAGGCTCGAAGCGCGAGTACCAAAGGGACTTAATGTTGTACTCTTATCTACACTAGATGTAATATTACATTGAGTAAGAGCACGAGTACAAATCCAAGAGGGTGAGTACCAGTATATGTACCCATGCTAGAATATGAGTACCAGTAAGAGGTACCCATATTAGGATATGAGTACGAGTACCAGGGCCCATGTTACAATATGAGTATCAGTACTAGATACCCATGCTAGAATATGGGTACTATTTACCCATGCTAGAGAATGAGTACGAGTACCAGGTAACCATGCTAGAATTTGAGTACCAGTACCAGGTATCTATGCTAGAATATGAGTACGAGTACCAGGTACCCATGCTAGAATATGGGTACGATTACCAGGTACACATGCTAGAATATGAGTACGAGTACCAGGTACATATGATAGAATATGAGTACCAGTACCAGGTACATATGATAGAATATGAGTACTAGTACCAGGTATCCACGCTAGAATATTAGTACTATTTACCAATGCTAGGATATGATTACGAGAACCAGGTACCCACGCAAGGATATGAGTACGAGTACCGGTACCCATGCTAGAATATGAGTACCAGTACCAGGTACCATGCTTCAATATGAGTACCAATACTAGGTACCTATGATAGAGTATGAGTACCAGTAGCTGGTACCCACGCTAGAATATGAGTACCAATACCAGGTAACCATGCTAGAATATGAGTACGCGTATCTGGTACCCATGCTAGAATATGAGTTCGAGTACCAGGTATCTATGCTAGAATATGAGTACCAGTACCAGGTACCATGCTAGGATATAAGTACCAGTACCAGGTACCCATGTTACAATATGAGTACCAGTACCTGGTACTCACGCTAGAATATGAGTACCAGTACTAGGTACCCACACTAGAATATGAATACGAGTAACAGGTACCCACGCTAGAATATGAGTACCAGTACCAGGTACCATGCTTCAATATGAGTACCAATACTACGTACCTATGATAGAGTATGAGTACCAGTAGCTGGTACCCACGCTAGAATATGAGTACCAATACCAGGTAACCATGCTAGAATATAAGTACGCGTATCTGGTACCCATGCTAGAATATGAGTTCGAGTACCAGGTATCTATGCTAGAATATGAGTACCAGTACCAGGTACCATGCTAGGATATAAACCAGGTACCCATGCTAGAATATGAGTACCAGTACCAGGTACCATGCTAGGATATAAGTACCAGTACCAGGTACCCATGTTACAATATGAATACCAGTACCTGGTACTCACGCTAGAATATGAGTACCAGTACTAGGTACCCACACTAGAATATGAGTACGAGTAACAGGTACCCACGCTAGAATATGAGTACCAGTACCAGGAAGCCATGATAGAATATGAGTACCCGTACCAGGTATATGTGCTAGAACATGCTACAATATGAGTACTATTTACCAATGCTAGAATATGAGTACGACTACGGACTCAATACAAGTCTGCCTCACAAAAGTGCCCTATTATCATAAATTTAGAAGGGGCACTATTTGTTTTAAACAAAATGTACCGTTTTTTCTGTGTCTCTTCCTTTTTATTGAAAATTTAAAAAAACATTAGCGATTAAAAAGTACCATTTTTTTGAAAATCAATTAATATACAGGAATTTTCGTCGGTACGTCTTAACATGATGTCTCACTGCCTCTCCATATCTGTGCTGCATCCCCCCCCCCCTCTCTCTCTCTCTCTTTCACCCCAGATTGAACTCTCTTCCGCAGCCTATCTGCATTCAGTACTAGTTTGCTAGCTGTCGTGGTTATCGCTAAGAATATACATACAGTTATTTCGATATGGTTCTTAACTTTTCATTGTCAGTTCGAAAATCATGCCGATTAGATCTTAGGACTTTTGACGTAAATAGAAAATGTAATTTTGACTATATTATCCCACACAACCCTTTTTGATGGACCAAATCGAAGAAAGTCAATTGAAAATAAATCTAGGTAAAGATGTTTAACTGAAGAGCTAAACCAGCCTGAAGGCTTTATCAAGAAATGCGGGCAAATATTAAAAAGGGAATTTACTCTATGCACGACATGAATTTTTGAACTTAACATAGATTTCATCAACTTACAATTAACGAAATAGGTCATGGCCTTCTATATAGTCTATCTATGGTTAAAGTTTTAAGTTTTCATGTTTCACAACAAAAGGAGAAAAAAAAAGATAGTCTCGTGAAAGTTCATATTCACTGGTGATCTTTGGCAGTTTTATCATTGAATAGGCTGCGAAACATATACTTGGCTACTTGTGGAACATTGCACATCATATAAGGGGTCGACATCGTGAAAGTGTAGATTTTATTGTCACGCCGTGAGTTAGTGACACACGTACAGGCTGAGCAGATATTTAAGATATATTAACCCCCCCCCCCCTCTCCTCCCACCCCACCCACCCCTTTTTAATAAAAATAATAATAAATAAATGAAATAAATCATAATTAAATTAAAAGAGATATGGAAATGATAAAATATCGGTTGGTTGTGTCCATAACACAGACACCAAGAATAAGTATGACACCATTATTTTATGAGGACCAGGGAGCTACATCTGGCCCCGAGGACCGTTATATCATGGACCCCTTTTGCAAACTTCATTTTCCCGTAAGTAGATTTTGAAAATGAGAATACATTTTTTTGTTTCCCATATTGACCGGGCCCTAATTTAAACGGGCCTCTTGCTGTAACCCCCCCCCCCCCGCCCCGGCGCAGGTTACCCATCAAAACACCTTTACTGACAGTATTAACAATTTGGAGCCTTAACTTATAGAAACGGGAAATGCATACTTCAGGTATTTCATGTTACGCTTCATAGCACTTGCAATGACAGTATGAACAGTTTGGAACCTTTATCTTATCGAGACAGGGTATTCATACTGCTCTGCAGTACGGTCATGTTACGCTTGCAAAGCACTTGCAATGACAGTATGAACAGTTTGCAACCTTTACCTCTAATAGAACTATAAAATTGAACCTATATTTCAAATTATATATATAATATATATAAAAAACCTATATATAAAATTGAACCTATAAGGAGTGTTAGCTCAGTGGTTATTGCCGGTGCCTTCCAAACATAAGGTCCCAAGTTCGAGTCACTCCAAAATTGTATGTCGTCCAGTTACAGAGTTGTTGACAATTGACAATTCATTATTATGGACGTTAAATATGAAACTAAGAGACTGACTTCGGTCAGCTTGCGGCTTTGATAAGCCAATGAGGCTTCTTCGCGAGTTCTAGCTGCTTGCAGGAGGATTTAAAATACATACATACATACATACATATAACAAAAAAATGTGGAAAAATTGGAAACTAAATCAAAGCAAACCCAACCGTCATCTCCAGCGCATATCTTTGTGATGATCAGCATCCCGAAATATCTAAGAAAAAGACTCGCACCATTTAGAAGTTGTTATACTGGATTAAAAGTCATATCTGCAGGGAGCCGCCATTTTGTTCATGTGTGATGTCATAGTGCCACAATTATAGGTAAAACCGTTTTCCCTTTCTTTCTTCCGTATTGTATCCTAGCTTTAAGGTGAATGTGTCAGCTTGTACACTTAAAACTTATAAATACCAATATTAAAGTTCATATTTAGAGCTATTTTAGTTTCTACATTTGACAAACACCATCTTCGTTACATAAAAATACACATCGTAATTAATATAGAAAAACATTAAAAATACGGAAGCACCCTTTTTGGTTCGATGACGTCATATTTAGACTTGCTTCAAGTCTTCAGCCTCGCGTGTAAAGGAATATTAAACTTGTGATATCCCCCAAAAGGTTAGAATATTTTTTTTTCTTAGTGGTCGTCAAAACTATCATTATAGTGACAATGATTGCGTTTGTTTGTCTTTCAAAAATAACCCAATTTCAGCTGGAATACGAACCCTTACTGTTATACACTCATATTCTATATCGTCTAGTAAATTTTGGATGAGAAAATGTGGGTTTTACGTTCATAAAGCCGCCGATCGCTCATATCACTGCACGCTGATAGAAAATTGACATACATTTAGGCCGCTTGGATTGGTCAACAATTTTCTACAGCAGGCACAAAACTAAGATAACATTTTATAAACCAGCTATCCTATTGACGAAATAATATGGACCGGGTCGTAAAATATCCCACTGGCGTTTAATCCCAAATGGGAAACATATACAAAAATATCGCATCATTTCTAGGCAAATAAACATTCCTTGTCGTTTTTCTTTGCATGTTTGAAAGTAACCGTGTATGATTGTCGACAAAAACAAAACAAAGCAAAACAAACAAACACATTCGATTCTTATCCCGAGACTTAATGTAGCACGGTCATGTTCAACCAGTGGTGACGTCACGACAAACGCTCTTTAATCGAAGATTCGTGTTGTCAAAGCTACCTTTCTTTCAAACAAAAATAATGCATTTATTTACATTTTATTTTCTGGTATATTTATATATGTGTCTTTGGGCAATAGTTAACTGAGTGATATCATCAAAATAACAAAACAGGAAATATTTTTTGTTGTATTTGTTTTTTTGTTGTAGTTTTTAAATTGTTAAAGTTCGAAATTTTTTACCGCACGACTTATGGAGATATTCCGAAGTTTAGCATCCATCTATGCCAGAAGACGTTACATTAAACTAAGTGTTTTATCTATAGTTTATAAATGACTCAAGAAAAATTCCGCCAGAGAAGATTTTTGAGTTTCTAGTCAGCACTGAACAAAATAGTCAAACTCCAACTGGACTAACAGATCCAGAAAGTCTCATCGCATGATCGGAATAACTATGCTTTACTATAACTGGTGTTAGTAAAGCATACATATTTACCCTAAAAGCATACATACGTGCTACCATAAAAGCATTGTTTTACATTCAATTTGGGCACCGAAATCATTATTCAAACGGCGTTCGTTATGGGTAAGTATGTATAGTTTAGTTGAAGGGATATTCCAGGGTAAACTTGTTATCTTTACTAACTGGTGGCAACATTGAGAAAACGCGTTTGTCCAAACCACTTGAATTTCGCTCAGGTATGGCATGAATAAGTTTCAACTGAAACATGAATAACTTTTAACTAAAAAAATGTACCTGCACTTAGTTTGGTTGAAGATACGCTTGACTGTAGATAGCCGATTAACCAATTCATAGCAGATTGATTTACTCTCAATTTGGGCACTGAAATAATTAAACGGCGTTCGTTAGGGGTAAATATGTATAGTTTAGTTGAAGGGATATTTCAGGGTCAACTTTTTATTGGATGTTAAATTCACAATATACCAATGACTGTTATATTCATAGTGAGTTACATACCAATTTTGTATTAGAAAATTGCATATCAATTTCAAAGAACAACAAAACTGTCAATATGCATCTATGAAAACACATAATACGTTCACGTTTTCGGTACAAAACATTTCAAATTAAGATTCTTGTTCGTTTGAACATGACATGTCGAGGGATTCAATGCAATTTCACCAGGACCCTTAGCATATGTCTCCCTGGACTATATATGTCAATATTTTTTAAACGGTTTAGATTCAAAAAAATAAACCCGAAATTTTCATCCCCTTTATAGTTTCAGTCAAAATAACTATGTCACTTATTATTTTGACGTAATTCTGTCAAATATTTGCTAACTTGTATATCTCTATGGAAACTTAAGGTTTAACCGTTAACCTTTGACCTCAACCTAATGAATATACATTTCCAGTCCATTGAAATCAGATCACGTTTCAGTAAGTTGATTACGCATTGTATCTAATTTTTCTGTCCTTTAATTTTCCTGGAATCCCTAGGCAGTGGTAAATTTTGACTTGAGGTCTCCCGACCTATATACCTCTCCCACTTATATATAATGTACATTCAGTACTCTTCTGGTGTATTAATTATGAATTAAGTTCACTCATGTATGCACGTTCCAGTTGGTGTGACTTCAAGCAAGACTGTTTCTTCGTCCTTGAACGGAATTCCTCCGGCTTCTGGTAGATAAATAGACAAATTCCGAGAATTTCATCTTAGTTTCAGAACTGTAGTTTTGTATTTCGGGTTGCATGAGATTGTGTAATTCTGTGTGAAAGTCATGCAGTATTCATGCATTAGATCATGCATATAACTTAAAGGGACATTCCGTTGGCCAAAAGAACCTATATTGATGAGTAGAACATTTTCCACACTGCTATAGTTAAAAAAACCGATCTCACTATCTTGTCTCTAACTGTATGGATAGGTTGGATTAAATGTGACCTATTTTGACTGGCTAAAACCTTAAAGGCATTGAAGACTCTCCCAAACCGCGTGCCGCCCTCCGAAAAAAATTAACTTTCCGTTGCTTGCATGTGAAGTTTTCTTCTTGTCGCCACAAAATGCAGACAGTACTGAAACGTGATACCTTGTTATCTTTTATCTGGACCTTAGATCAGGGAGTTCCATAACAACTCCCTGCTGAGATGTCTATCGATGCTATGTAGCCTACACTGTGTTGCGGGTATTGACTGTACATTAGTGTCTAATTACCTACGGTAGCAAGCTGTGCGTGTATTTTCTGGGATCGATGGTGGTGTCTAACACTTCTGTTACACCTCATTCGAAACTAGGTCAGATTACCGGCATCAGACGTTTCTTTGTGCGCGAGTCTTCACTCCCTTTAAACTACTCCAGGAAGTTGGATCACAGCGCAGGTGGTCTGTAATGTCACCTGTGCAAATGTATTGTGAACTGGCGGGTGGCGGCAGTTCAACGATAACTCTGAAATCGTCAGGTGTGGAAATTTCCACTGATATTCAAAACAGTACGAAGAAATTCTTTTAGCCAGTAGAAACTATCAGAGACGAATAGATTAAGTTCCCCATGAGAGGCAAATACAGCTTGTGCAATTGTAATGAATGTGAAGGAGCTAATTACGTAATATCTATGAGAGTTATAGCATACTTTAGAGGGTAATTGTTTTGCTAACACTGAGAAGTCGAAGAAGTGGAGGTTTTACTTCTCTCAAAATCAGTGAATCCAGCAGTATGCTTCTCGGCCTTTTATTGGCTAAGATCATGTGTAGTATCTATTTCCCTTGACTAAACGACTCGTGATAGTCATTTGACGTATATAACATCGTTATGAACATAACGGTTACAGTCTCGATACAAGGGGGCTGGGGTTGAGAGTGAATCAACTTGTTTAGTTTCGAACCCAGGCCTTATCTTGCCGGGTGACTATTCTTATAAAGTATCATGCCTTTACCGGGAGATGGTCAAGCAATATTTGTTATGTTACATGTATATATATGTATGTCTCGAATTGGACTTACCGCTACCAGCTGCATAACAAAGGTACCGGAATCGTCATTGACCACGTTCATGTCATTTTTATCGATTTTCTTTCTTATGTTGATTCCGTCAGGCGGATGTTAAGACTCTAAAACACCGTGAAGGTTAAATGTTTGAAACTTAATGACATTAGCAGTTGGTAGGTAGATTATGATGATAACAACATGTGCGTGCAAAGGGGGGGGGGGGGTGGCCCTTCAATAATGATAACTTATGCGTGTTAATAGGAATTAATTAGCCTCCGCATGAGTAATTTCATGGATAGCTGTTTTTATAGTATGATAACTCTATCTATGTGTTACGGTATTATTTTGTGGTTTTGTGGAACTTCTCCGAGTATCCCACGTGAGTCACTAGGCCTTATCCAAATTAACAATTTTTGGACATGTTCCACCAAGTTGACACAAGTACACAACATTTAATTCCATTTTTTTGTGTGTATGTTTGTCTCAACAGTTAACAGTGTAGAAGTTGCAATATGCTGCAGAGTTGTCAAGGGAAGTGTTGCAGTACTCCACTGGGCTTATTACAAAGCAGAATACGTCCGTGCAGGAAACGAAGAAAGACAAAAATAAAGAAGAAATGAAGAAACGAGCCTGAAACGAGAAACAAAAGGTAATTGTTTGCACCCTCTGTACCCTTACCCCTGTATCCCTCTGTACCCCTATGTACCCCTCTGTACCCCTCTGTACCCCTCTGTACCCATCTTTACCCTCTGTACCCCTCTGTTCCGTACCCTCTGTGCCCCTTTGCACCTTACAAGACGGAAGGGAATACAATAAGAGTAGGCCTACAGTAAAGAGGAATGGTAAGTATAACTTATTTGAAAACTTGTTTGGAAAAAATGTAGCTTAAAATGTGGATGGAATAGATAACCTTAATTAGCCCTGCAGACTCTGCTTTTGTTGCCTTGGGTTATCCGTCTTACTTTAAATAATTTTCGTTATGATATTAATACACCTTGTCAATATATATAAAAGTTGCGTTTTTCTGTAATTCACAATTTGCATAAAATCGTAGCAGCTTTGACGAAAATTCCGGGATAGTATACTCTAACGTAGAGTTAAATAAATATATTATATTATATATTTATATATATCTTTATATATCTATATATATATTATATATTTATATATATCTATATATATATATCTATATATATATTTATATTTATATGTATATATATATATATATATATACGCACACTTACACACCCACACACAGACGGAAATAGATCAATATATGCCATAAAAGTGCTATGTAGTATACCGGTACCTCGCTAACATCTCTAAGATCGATATCAATAGACACCATGAATATGCATATGCATATATTACCGGTGTTTTTATATTTCAAATTTTTGTAATGATCCTCTTCTTCCCCACCATATTCAATTATGTAACAAAAGCAGTATTTCTTAGCCTACGCACGCTATGTGGAATACGTTGATAGCACTAGATCGAGATGGATATTCAAATCAACAATGAATATGCATATCTGAAAGTTTTATTTATTAAATATTTTCATTTCATTCATTGTTATCATATTCCACATCTCAACTCGCTTTTGGAACTGAACAGCTATTCCTTACGGACCGGTATGTGAAATAACTCGATACCACATAGATCGATATGCATATTGAATTCTACATATGAATATGCATATGTTATAGTTGTCGACCTTTTTAATTATGTTCCCCCTCTTCCCCCGTCATATTCCCTTCTGTAAACTAAAGAAATACTTGCGGGGTACACTAGATTGTTTAAAGTCCGCCTCGACTCTCTCCATGTGTAATCAGTACCCAGTAGAGCGCTCGGCAACCTTTCGGTGAAAAGTTCATCTGTAGCATTAGGTTCCCCTTCTAGGGGAATCGTGAGACACACCTGACGATGATCACACAGTCACAGTCTCGATGCAAGGGGACTGGGGTCGAGAGCGCGGTCCAGTTGTTCGGTTGTTTTGTTTTTCGTGCGGCCAAGTTCTTTCTTGGGTGACAAATGGATCGATATGCATATTGAATTATACATATGAATATGCATATATTATAGATGTTGACTTTTTAAATTATGCTCCCCCTCATCTAAAGAAATTCTTGCGGGGTACACTAGATTATTAAAGCCCGCCTCGTTTTGTTTTTCGTGCAGCTAAGTTCTTTCTTGGGTAGGGTGTGAAGACTGGCGCAAAAAGAAGAATCTAATGCCGGTAATCTGACCTAGTTTCAATGAGGTGTAACAGAAGTAACTTGATCATATGCAATATATATTCCCTTTCCAAGGGACTCATGTTACCTCACATCGTCAGGATCACACTGTTACAGTCTCGAGGTAAAGGGGACTGGAGTTGAGAATGGATCAAATTGTTTGGCTCTAATCTTGGGTGACTTTTCTTCATAAGCACCAGGGAGCTGTTGTAGATAACAGTTCTAACATAATCAGAAGCATATAATGATCGAGGACACTGTTGCAATGTTCACGTTTGAGTATCTAGATACATTAAAATCACTTTATTATGTGAGGTGCAATCGTTACTTTTACCAACAAAAAACCTTAACAAACATAATCATTTCTTTTGACATGCTTAAAGGCATTGAAGACTCGCCCTAAACTGCGTGCGGCCATCTGAAAAAAAAGTTGATTTTCCGTTGCTTGCAAGTGACGTTTTGTTCGTGTCTCCAAAAAATGCAGACAGTACAGTAATGAAAGGTGATACCTTGTTTATCTTTAGCTGGACCTGAGATGTCCATCGCTGTATTGTTTGTACATTGTGTTGTAGGTATTGGCCGCAGCTGTATGTACTGACTGTACACTAGTGTCTAATTACCGATGGTAGCAAGCTGTGTGTGTGTATTTTCTGGGATCGATGGTGGTGTCTAACACCTCTGTTACACCTCATTCTAAACTTGGTCAGATTACCGGCATTAGACGTTTCTATTTGCGCGAGTCTTCACACCCTTTAAGCAAGAAGACAAAAATCAGAGGAGCTGGAACCAGCTCAGTAAAGAAAAAAAAAACATTGCAATTCTCACGAACAATAAGCTATCGGTGTAAGAGACTTTGCCCTCTGCATATATAGACGTGTGACATAAACTGTAGTTTAAATAAGATATTTATTCATTGCGATAACGAATGTTTCACCCGATCCTCGTTTTTTAATTTTTTTTATTGTCGATCTTCGGTAGTTTGACTGCATGTTGGTGCTAAATGGTGCGCTATATGCATAATAATTGAATGAACATTTTTTTCCCCCGAATCCTTTGAGACATTAGAAAGCGAAAAGAGTTTCTCCGAGTTCTCCAGAGGACATCAATTCTCGTGCAAAATTCAACACAAGTCAAGTATGAAGTAATATCCCATGACAGATGGTGTTTTTTATTACTTTGAATAACACGTTGCAGATCATTCCATTGTGTTATAGTTTGTTTAAAGGAAGATATAAAAAAGGTAATGAAGAACAGATAAAATTAAAAAGCAAAAACAAAAAAAAAGGATTTTTTTGTTACCCGCCTCCTTATTCCATTAGGTGTGAAACTCAATTTTTATCAGTAATGGATGACAAATTAGGCTTGCGATTTTGATCGGAGGAGAGTCGGCCAGTGTATGGAGTTTTAAATTTTTAATAAAATACGTCAAAGTAAGTGAAATTACTTCAATCGTTTCACCCCCTAAGGGGTGCCCATTGGCACCCTCGGGTAGGGAAAGAGGTACGATAGATCACAAATTAACCGTGAATGAAAAAATACGATAGAGAACAAAAAAGACATGAAAATAAAATAATAATAAACACGTGGGTTACATAGATAGATAGGTAGATAGATACTTAAAGATAGCTAAATCTTGACAAAAATCAAAATGAGATTATTCTATTTTGGTTTTGTGACGTGTGTCATGAATATTCATAAAGTAGATCTCTCTCCCCCTTCTCGTTTATTTTGGGTTGGGGGATTACTAATTTTAAAGAACCTATTACCGAGCAAATTACTTGAATAAAATTGTTGTAGCATGTGAAATCAGTATTTTTACAAAACAGGGGATCCTAGGAGTGTTCCTTGGATCGCTTCCTCCCTCAGATAAAAAGTAAAACATTTAGTGAAATTGAAGTTGTGCATTCTAAGGCATACACTTAGGCTATACATTAGGTTCATAATTTGGTGTACACGCGAATGTTTGCTAATAACCTCAGTGTACCCTTTGTGTGGGATTGAAAGTGAGGTGGGGTTGTACACCCCTGGATACCTTTGTAACCAAATTATGTCATCCTTTTCGATTATTTTCCACCGATTAAATGTTAATGAGTTTGTCATTATTAAATATTCATCTGATTCTAAACATTTCGTCGCCCAGACACTCTTCGTATTAACATTTCACCACATGCAATTAAGCATATGGAAATTTAAAACAAAAATCAATATGTTCGAGTTTTATATCATTAAATCATGGAAATGGCATAATTTAACTGATAAACTACATGTTGTTATGAGATTTCGGTATCGAATAGAAAAATATAAAAAATATAAAAAAAAACATTTTTTTTTAGGGGGGAGGGGGGTAATTTCCATGATTACTTCAATGACACGAAACCAGATCACGCCAACCAATAACTTATGCATTGTTTCTTACAAACACCATAACATGTCATTTGGTGTGTAAACCCAAAAGGTACGAAAATGTCGCAAGAAAGCTCAACGAAGACGTTCGCCTAGAGTTATATCAATCAGGCATAGGAAGATGATTCAATTCTTTAAGGGGGGGGGGGGGAGGGGAATATGAAACCAATCATTGTCACACATTGAATTTTCCTTTAACTATAGAATTATCCTTTCAGTATCATCTGTTCTTGTAAAACTTGCTCCAAAAATCAATTTTTTTTTAGCATATTTATATATTTATAGGCAATCCACTATGATTTTTTGGAGTGGAATAAAATGAAGTTTGAACGTTCAGTTCCCTCAGGTAGATAGTAAAGCACATGAGTGATGAAAATTTAATGTCGAATGCCAACACAAATAAAGTATTAGAATTAACCATGACTAGCTAAGCATATGAAAATTGAGATTGACCAGCTCCCTGGATAGGTTACGCACGCACATTTTGTTTTAAAATTGGTATAATATGAAAATATAGGATGCTTCTTGTCTGGGCTATGCGCTCATATTTTACTAGGAAACAGTCTGGTATTTTCATACATTTTTAACGGTACTCTTCTGCGTCATTTATTAAACCTATTTGACTTTAATCTTGGCCTTAACAACCATGTTTTGGGGTATGAGGTGGGGCGAGGTACAAATGTTTTTTTTTGTCCTGGCGCATTGAGAAAATGTTGAAGAATTTTTCAATTGCTATGTCGTCCTGGCTTCATGAGGAGTTGCCCCTACTCCTTTGAGAACTTTAGATCACATGTGAGGTGCCGACATGCAAAATAAGTACTAGCTTTTGAAATTTTTGAAAACAATGTGAACGAATTTTCAACTGCTATATCGCCTTTGCGGAGTAGTTTGCCCCTTGCCCCCTATAACGACACATTTGTGAGGTTGCTTGTGTGCAAAACTGCTGAAGAAGGTTCAACTGGGTAGGTATAATTGCGCATTTTATTCATTGTACACTAGGAATTGTTGTTTCATTATTCTTTCTCTAACAAAGTAGTGGGGGAATGACCCCTCCCCCTCCCCGTTGGTGTTCTATGCTGGTGCTGAAGCCCCCCCCCCCGTGTATACGTTGTTGCGCCCCATGACTTAAGTTTTTTCTATTGTCTTTCTGCGTTAACTGTCACCTGACTTGAATGCAAATGAACCCAAAATGCATTTAGTGATTTTCGCGTTTTATGACAAGGGGGGATTGACCCTTCCAGCTTAGCATACTGTTTGTTTTTAAGTATTAAAATCAGGCGGGCTTGTCACAGTAATTTGCTGTGTCCAGTGGTAAAAGTGCGCGTTTCTAAGTAAGTGCATACTTTATTATGAATTGCACTTATGAATTGCATCTCTAGGCGCTGAGTGACTACGACAAGGGTCCTTGTAGCCCACCGTACACTGGACAGATATATTGTCCGTGACGTCTAACGTCGTTCACTTTGACTCTAAACGCCCCAAAAAAGAAATTAAGATCACCTCCGCAAATATTTAGTTTATACATTAGTCGAATTCTAGTATCAGAAATTTCAAGGTAAATTAACGCTGTCAGTCAGTCAGTCAATCAGTCCGTGTTTTCTAAGAGTATATAAATGGTAGTCATGGGAATTCGTGGACACAGAAGAAAACGATATTAAAAAAGAATATTTTGGTTTGAAATACCACAACCCTGACAACGGCACTCTTGACCGTGACTGACCATACTACATAAGTGCTATTGTCGAACATCAAAACAAACGTAGTTATGTTGACCTTTTTTCACTTGTTTTTAAAACAAGTCTATCCTCACCTAATGGTTGAAAATTGTTGATATTTATTAGTGTAAAATTGAAAAATGTTGTTTTGGAAGTTTCAAAAGTCAGTTCTTATGACTTATGACGCTAATTCATTGAGATTATATAACATTAGGAAAAAGGGAGGGAGGGTCGGGGTCGCGGGACGGGAGACAGGAGACAGGCGACGAGGAACGGGAGACGGGGGAAAGGATGGGAGAAAATTTATCTGACATGTGGCAATGACCACAGTGTGTCCTTCATGGGTGATGTAGTATCAGAATTTGTTTTTGTTTGTTTTGTTTTTTTAGAAAAAAAAATAATTATATTGGTATATAACGAGCAGATAAATTCCTGCCATGTAATATACGTAAAAGGAGTAATTCTGAAATGTACAACTTTGCTCTTTAGTTGACCGATCCCGATAGCTAAATTGCGCCCGATGATATAGGAACATGGAAATATCTAGAGGCCTCTTGTCACCACCCATCGTCTTTCCATTGCGAACAGCTGAGGCATCAGGCAGGGGGAGGGTGCGGGGGGGGTAGTTCGAGAGTCCAGTTTATGCCTCGAGGATATTGATATTAGACGTGATAAATCCATAACATATTCATGAGCGTATGAAAGACGGAATGCCATGACCCGATCTACTTCTCACCCATCCCCAGGGCCCCTTATTGACCCCGGGTCCCGGTGCTGTAGCATCTGACACCCCTCCCCCCAACACACCACCCCATCTGGTCAGACCTGTTTGCATGGACAAATGGCTGGTAAACTCTTTGGACAAAAATATTCGACATTCTGGGTAAAATTGACTAAGCTGACTAAAAACTATTTAAAGAAATGCTACTTTCAGTTTATTGCTTCTGATTTATATAGACTACCACGTAATGTTTCTTGTTTTCCTTCGATATATGCATCACTGGCGTGCACAGGATTTCAATGGTGGGGGAAGGGGTATTCTAAAAAAAGGTTGGAAGAGCCAGAGGCGAATGTAGGATTTTATAAAGGAGGTGGTGCAGCTATGGGGCCATTTTGAATCCGACTCTCGTACATGGGCGATACCCCCCCCCCCTCCCCAATCCAGACAAAAATAACAATTAAGACATCAATGCATTCTGAGACATATTTAGAGTATATGTTAGGTAATTTATAACTTATATAGTGCTAATGACTTCTTGTTTATAATGTTGAAAAGATGGAGTACACTCTAGCAGTAATCTAACTCTTACCCGGCCGAATTCAAAACATTCCCTGATTGACGAAGGAAGGTGTGGAGAAACTCCATCCGCCCCACCCCACCCCCCCCTCTCGCCTATGCGCATAACATTCGATTTATATTTCACAAAAGGTCTAAATAATATATACCACATTGCACAATTTCGTTAATATTGCAGTATAGTCTAATTCTTTCCCGGTTGATTGCAAATAACATCCCTCGACATAATAATTTCCCCCGGCTGATGGAAGTTGAGGGATCCACCAGCCCCCCCCCCACCCACCCACCCCGATCCGGCCATCCTTCCCTTCCCCCATTGCCTTAGCGCATGACATGCAGACAAAATGATTGAAACGATGAGCCATTTTGACTATATTTCAGTACAAAAAGGGCTGATTAATATTCCACATTGCACAATTTCTTTATCATTGATTTCATCCTTAAAAATCTTATTCGAAAGTCATGAAAAGTTTTGGTTTGGGACGAAAATTTATAAAGAAAATATCGACTAATGGTGTTTGGAGGACACGAAGGTATATACCTCCTATGAATGAGCTACTTTTGAGACTTGTTTAGAATCATTTATTCTCTAAGGAATGCCAAGTAGATTCTCTCTTGACACATTTCTTTCCGTTCCAAATCGCTAAAATCGGCGGTGAGTTTGCCCGAAAAGCTATAAAACTTGTAGTTGAAGTCCCCCTGTTGTTCTATATTTTATTTTTTGCAAAATTTCATCTGTAGTTCAAAGTTATGAATCATGAACAGATAAGGTCTTTAATATGGAGTTAAAAGTCTGACATCAATTCAACATTTTAAAACTTTTTTTCTAATAATTTTTTCCAAAAAAAAAACTTATTGCCCAAAGTCAGAAGACATATTTATGAAGAAAAATGATAATTAAAAACAAAAATCGTGATGTCTTGTAACAGTTTTGTTTTAATTTATTGAGGCCAAAGCATATGCTATTGAAGAATATCGTAATGACAAGCATCGTATAAATTGTAAATGTAAATGTCCTTGTAATGGATTTGATTGCGTTAAAGAGATATGACCGATGGTGAAGTTCGTTACTTGACAGAGCTGTTGGAAATTTATTTGCAGATTCAAGTATTATTTTGTATCTTGGGGTTATTATGTTTATTTTTTAAATTGTTTGACATTTAATTAATGCACCTGGCAACAGCAATACTATTACCATGCATCGCAACTGGGCTGAAAAGGTCTCCGTTTGTCATGTGTGACGTACAAAAATCTCTTCTCTTTTTTTTACCACGAGGAAAGTTACACTTTTACAAAGTCCTTGCGTATATTGATGAAATGCTAAATGTAGAAAACATTGAAAAGTAAACGAAAATTCCTAATAAATCAATTTTCAAGCACAAATTAATATGAAAAGTGAAATTTTTGAACAATATCTGCTTTGAATGAGATCACAGGACAACTCACTATCATCCACTGTCTAGAATCACGAACGGTTTTTAAGGTTAATAGATATGTTTTTCTTTTATCTTTTTTTATTAAAACAATCATACCTAAAGTGAAGATCAAGATAGAGAATTGGGCTGTTCAACTAACAGTGTAGAATATTTGTCCATTTGTCCATATATAAATCCGATATTGTCTGACTATTGAATATCCCTAAACACTTAGTTACCCGTCGATAAGTCAAACGATTTTGTTCCTATTGATTAAACACTGAGTCAGAAGTCAGTGATGTTTGACTAAATGTTATGAAAACAAATTTTATCGTCGTGATTAGCGTATGATCAACGAGGGTAAAATCATTTGCAGATGAGAGACATCAAATCAGACCATGAACCCTTGATTGCTATGAAGCTGTAAGCTTCATGCAATGGTTGACTTCTCATGAGCACAAGTAATGAAAACAAACAGATATAAGAACATTCAAGTATAAGTCGAGTGATTAAAACTTGGATGCTTTAAGCGTCTACATATAACTCATCTCCCCTATCATATTTTAATCATCAGTCGTAAATTATCCTGACATTTTTTGGAAATTAATGATGTCTAAATTCCTTTTTTTTTGAGAAACAATGTATAGTTTTGAAAACTAATGCAATGATATGTCAGATGGGACATGCCTGATCGAGCAGTGCGAAGCACGGCTCCTAAAGGTTAGCAGTGAAAAAAAAGGTTTTTATTAAATAAGCGAAATTCGCTAACAAGCAAATATTTATGTAATGGAAAATTTACTAAATAAAAAGATTAAGAGGGTTGGGGTGGGGTAGGGGGGGTTGGGGGAGCTGACAATACTGGGGGCTGCCCCAGCCCTGGCGATACCACCCTCCCGGGAGGAGAACTTAGCCCAGAGAAAGAAAAAATCCCTTCCCGGTGGCCAGACTGTTCCCCGGAAGAGAACATTACTTCCGGAGTTTTACTCACAATTCCTCTAGCCACCAGGTTTCCTAAACTATCCCCCCCCCCCACCCACCTCCCTCTGCCAGAGCCGTAGCCTCATGCAAGTTTAAAAGAGATCTAGCTTATCTATTGAGGATTATAGATTATTATCTTAGAGCAAAAGCGTAAGGGAGTATTTTTTAATTGAGGTGCACTGGTACTGTCTGGGGGGTTAGGTAGGTTCGCCAAGAGGGAAAGGCCCTGTCGGGATCGGGTGGACGAGGCCGCCGGAAACTGCAGCATTTCAGCTTTTAGCTCGTTCTTATTCTTTTTTCGTTCTTTTTTTGTATGTGTGTTTCAATCAAACTTTCTCTGATTCCTACGAACGTGTAAAATTATTTTGTTGAACAGGGGCGTTCTTTTCATGGGCTCATCCAAACCACATTGGCAAGTTTTGGGGCAAATAGTAGGTTTCAAACGTTAACAGAGTTTGGCTTCAACGAGACCATTTTGGGATTATTCTTTGATGAGGAGAAAAGTAGAACTTCTGTAATCCAATTGCTTTCGTGATGCTTGTTTTTCTCGGTACCTCTGTATGTTATCAATTACCTTGTCATTACGTAAAGTTGAATATAGAATAAAAGTACGTTGCTTTTCAGAATCCTTGAATTAAAATGCAACTTAAACCCTTTGATTAACCCAGACGTAAAAGTTGGATTTGTCAATAGCTTCCAGAAATCGTATGGAGTGTGGACCTGGCCTGTCTGATAACAACCCTTGTGATTAAATAGCACCGTCTGCTACCTTACACACCTCATCAGTGTATAGGCTACCATACAAACTGACTCTTTAACGTTAGTCAAGGCAATATGCCATGTTCATAAATCAATGTAGTGCCTAGTACTGTCTACATTGCACAAAAACATTAGTTGACGGCTGTCTTTCATCCCAAAGGTAATCAGATTGATACTGCAGCCATTCCGCAAGGTGAAGCCGTAGGCTTAAACAATTAATTTAGTGTAACGGTAACCAAAATAAAACAACTTCCATTAATCGAATGAAGGTGTAGGCTAATATATTACCATACATAACGCGTATAGGCACTGGATATTCAAATAGGTACAACAGTAATTCATCTCATCAAGATGTAGGACACCTTACACAACTCAATAATGTATGGTAGTCAAAGCTGATATATACAGTTGTCATTTACGTCATCAAAGTAGTGTATTCCATAAACATATAACGTAGCCTATATAATGGTAGTCAAACATAAATAACTGACACATTTACATCAAGTTAACGTTATAGTTACACTGAAACAACTGCCATTGATTTCATGAAGGCGTGGTCTACCATAAAAGAAGTGGACAATATCATTTAAGGCAATTTGATAAAGCAGCAAAACATTTCATCAAAATGAAGGCTACTCATTCATTTACGCTGTAGTAAAGCTGGCACAACAGCCATTCATCTTACGTATAGTTATACGCTACCTTGCACAACTGATTATTCTGTATTAACCAAACTTGAGGAAGTTACAGATTTTAGTCACAGATAGAGTGAAAGTGGAAAACAAGTATTCCAATCGTAGAGAATCTAGTCTAGTATTTGAAATGATGTTCTGGTGACAAACATTGAAAGACATTTAAGAGATCAATATTCCACATTGTTATTTGAAATTCCCATCTCAAAAGCTTGTCCCAAACTCCATGCAGGCATATAGTTCACTGCATGTAAGCTATCTTGACTGTCTGAACTTTCAATGTTCAATCAGTTGGATCACAGCATGTAGTATGTGTTGTCATCTGGGTATAATTGCTCTTCAAAAGATTAACTTAAGCTATTACAATCTTATTGTTGATTAATCCTTAAAACCTCATACATTCGGAATATTTACTTAGCTGAAAATGTTCTCTGCATGTAGAATTTCATCAAAATGCTTTCATAGTTTTAGAAATATTCTTTCCTCTGTGGTCAAATGAGAATATTATAAAGAAAGACATTGTCAGTTGAAGTGACCTGATGGTATCTATCAATCTGATGTTGCCAGGTGCATTAACAAACTATCACAAAATTTGACAAATTCATATCTTCCCCGAAGAGACTGCTAAAATTTTCAGCAATTTTGCTAGACGATCAACTTCAAAGCCTTTCTTATATCTTCTATTATTTTATTAGTCTTTTTTAAGCATTCCTAAATGCCAATATGAAGAAATTTTCCAAGACTTTCTGCTCGTTTCTTTGCAAATATTTTCCGCAACGTTCTAATCCATTACAATCCATTAACTATAAAACCTTTTATATCACTGCATTCAATACTTTAAATCTGTACAGAATGGTTACCCATCTCAGATCGTATATATTGCAGGGGCTAAGGTTTGTCTTGACTTCCATTACATTACGGGATGTTTTTTTGCGCGCGTTCAGCCATGCCCACGGGGCATGTCTCTCATAATTTTGCGTAGCCTTATAAACTGATAATGCCTATACTTCCATTGTTCAAAGTTCGGAACAGCCCGTCAGGAATTAAAAGAAGCCGTGTTGTTCGAATTCCTGAAATTGGGAATGACATTGTAGATAATGAAGTTGTGTACCATCTATATATCGATACCCGCACTCATTTATATTCAAAGTGACGTATCTTAGCAGAGGTCGTTAAATATTCATGATGCAGTTAAGAAACCGATGTGTTCGTGTTCATACTCATTTTACTCAAAACCCAATCACTCAAAGTTGACACTCGGCAAACCTTTGGGTTGAATTGTTCATAAGGTCTCGATAGAGAGGCAGTCTAATAACCACTTCTAAGTAACAGCGATTTTGGCTTGGTTCGTCAGCTTTCCGTAATGAAGATACATTAGAAGGGATGTAATTCGGCCACAAGTGCCTTGACGTGTCAAAAATAATATATGGATAAGTCTGGATAACTTTTAATCTCTAACAAGAACACAAAAAAAAACGCTAACTACTTTGTATGTCGCTGTTATACCTGTAGATTACCAGCAAAAGAGAAAGGCCTACAAATAGATTTATATAGAGAGGTTTGTTGACAAACTTAATACACAATTGTCTTTAAATATTTTTACTGTAATTGAAAAAGAATTAGGTCCATTGTTTGAAGTTATTCAAAGGTGACAAAAAAACGTAGGGAGCGAAAAATAGTCTACTTGTGGAGATTTGCTTCTTACGAACTTTGTGTAGGAATAAAACATAACTTTGAGAACTGTTTCTCGTTGTTCTGAATGACGCCGATGGAACACGTCAAGTTTCAATCAAGGAAGAACATTTTCTCGAATATGAACATTCTTTCTTCTGAGGGGGATGGGAGGGGGAGGCAATGGTACAGATGTTTAGAGTAAGTGTCACACATTATGGACGATTTGATAATGATATCTCTCTCGTGATTTACAATACCCGACCATTTCTTCCTTGTGGTGAAGTGTTAATGATGCGGTTGTAATGAGAAAGTGTCACAACATGGACGACTTTGAAAGAATTATTGATGTGGGTGTTAATGGTGCTGATAACTGTCAGAGTGTGGAGTAGTTGAAAACCACAATGACATCGTGGACTGGTTGTTGTTCGTTTTGTTTCGACATTGTTGATTAAATGCCATCCTCAGCAATGCCAGCAGATATGTGTCTACAGTTAACACAGAAACATATTACAGAAGCATAGGATGGTGTTTCTACAGTTACACTGAAACACCTTGCAGCAGCATAGGATGGTGTTTCTACAGTTACACTGAAACACCTTGCAGAAGCATAGAATGGTGTTTCAACTGTTACACAGAAACACCTTGCAGAAGACTAGGATGGTGTTTCTACATTTACACAGAAACACCTTGCAGAAGTCTAGGATGGTGTTTCTACATTTACACAGAAACACCTTGCAGAAGACTAGGATGGTGTTTCTACATTTACACAAAAACACCTGCAGAAGAATAGAATAGTGTTTCTACCGTTACTCCGATCTGTCTGCATGATGTTTGTAGCTGAAGTAAGTCCGAGATGTAATATGGCGATTGTTTATGGTAAGCTTTATACACAAGAAGAAGTACTCTGAACTTGATGCACTGTTGTAAGAGGAGCCAGTGTGAAGAGCAATGAGTTCTGGTGTGATAGAGTCTTATACTTGTTACGATTGACAATGATGCGAGCAGAGGTGTGTTGGACATTGTGATGTCTGGTGATGAGTGATTTATTGATACCAATCAAGAGGCTGTAGCAATAGTCCAATCTGGAGGTAACTAGCGTGTGCACGGCTAGCTTGGCTGCCTCGATATAGTGAGCATGTTTGCTTGCTCGACTTATGTTAGTGAGATGATAATTCGCAGATCTGGTAATATGTACAACCAGTGCAATCATTGTCATACCAGAGTCGAACATAACCCCCAAGGTTTCTAACTGGGTTTGTTCGGGCGGGAACGTCCACACCAACAAAAGTCACTGAGGGCAGATTGAACTTAGCCAGTTGGGCTCTAAACCCAATCACCATGACCTTGGAGTTTGTCTGTATATATTTGAGCTTTCTCGTACTAAACCTTATATAGTCGAATCCCCCTCCAACCCCCCCCCCCACCCCCATCAGATCCATATAGGCTTGTCACCTCCACGAACATGCTCTTATACCTATCCAACTATTGTTGTATTGTTTAAAGTGATTCCGTGCGTTTCGAAAAAGGAAATACACGAAACTGTTCATTTTCAAAAAATAGAAACTTCGTTTAAGCTGCTTATCCGACGAACCATGGAAAATTAAGAAGGTTTCACCAAGTTAATTTTGCCAAAACGTTAAACTAATTCTGTTTAAATGATCGAAAGTTTCAAAAAATGTATCCACTGAAGAAGACATTTCATTCACGTATTCTGTTACGCCATGCCTCTTGAATTAAACAAGCCAATGAGAGAACGCACTGTAATGCATATTCAGTACCAACGAAGCTCTCCTTGCTCGAAGAAAAGCAGTTCGTCGATGCGACTAGCAGACTAGTGATAACAGTAATAGGTGTGCAAAACATAGCCTATGGTCACGCATAATAACTACACTTGGTATCACGGACCTTCGATCATGTTCACAATCTTTCTCTGACTAGGTCTAATAACGTAACTTGATTAGAACTAGGTCACTCCGATTAAGCTACTAATATTATATTAATGCCTAGGCTACAAGTACTAGTAAGCCTGCCAACAGTTAGATCAAGTTCTAACTGACGTTCGATGAAGCTGATCGAAGGAACACGCACTTACCATCTGTATTCTATTATATTCAATTTAGCAATGATCTCGCTCACAAATAGGCCATCAGCTGAAGGTCGAAATTCGCTTGTTTCGTTCCAGCAACTGCGGGTCTAAAATTTCTCTACAGCATTGAATACATAAATTAACTAAGATTAATGATCCAAAAGTTCTCCATGTACTTTCCTGCAGTTTTTTTGCAATTCCGCTCGAAAGATCGAACTATATTTTTTATTGCGTATGTTAAGAAACCTGCCGTTTTACGTTCAAAAGTTGTGCGCCAGTGAGATATCTGTACCATGTGATATGAATTGTCCAATGAGCCATGAGTTCTGTGTGCAATCTTTGTAGAAAACAACAAACATGGCGGCTCCCACGGGCGCTAGTCAGTCTCCGACACACGGAAATCTACAGTGTTCAGTGCACATTGACTCTGTAAAATTTGAAGCAGTCAAGGCACTGACGAATAAACGATGGACTAAAGTTACTTCCTGCGCTAAAGATTGGCTTAATCTCAGCGGCGGAGACAGTGATATCTGTAGCGGGCTCCAGCCAAGAAATAACATAGACATCAGATTTGGTTACGGGTTGGTATATTTCTCTAGAAAACCGTCAAAACTGAGAAGAAGAAGTAACAACCTTTAAATTTACAATGTAAGTGATTCGTGTGATTGGTAAACTTACTATACTGATTTAACCTGAAAACCTCAATACATGCAACACAATAAATCATATATATGCAATCAAACTCAAGGACATGTGCAATTAAGGAGTAGGCTAGTTCAATTACAATACAAACGAATAAGATTAAGGTGTTACCACTAAGATTCACTCACACTTGAACCTATACAACATAATATGTAGGCTACGGGACATGACAGTGCGTAAGCACACACAGTAAACAATATGAATATACTTCCACGATAATAAGCTTAGGCCTTAATATATTGGCACACTGAAATCACAGAGAAAGATAGCCTTACACACTGTACTATACATATTAACATGACTAGGAATGCAATACTACGGAGAGCAAGTACACAATTTAGGCCCAAGAAATAATACGAGGAGCCACAGTAAGACGATAATCAAACATTTCTGATCTTAAAGGTTACAATTAATAATATGTTGCAATCATACCTTATGTCTTCCTTCAGGGACTGAACCCACTAAATTTAATGAATGAAATGGTATTGACCATTCGTATACTGTATATATCGTTTTATCGTTAGTAGCTGTAGCAGTAGCATCAGCGTGGTAAACTACATAGCAACAACAAGATAAGTTTATTTGTGTTGGAAAGGAAACAGTGGAACGCCGATAGGGCAGAAAATAGTACATTAATCAACAAACAACTCTAGGGATGGCGACTGTTACACTCCCACCAAATTACTTATTAAAACAATCACACTTACAATGGCAGTAACAAGTTGACCTACAACTTGAGAAAGGAATTTAAACTCAGTCGCCAGGTTAAATACAATATTACAACTTTAGAGTACATACAATGTCCCAACAAGATTTATGGTGACTTAAACAAATAACAAGAACTGGTATGCAAATTAAACCAGAACTCCTACAGAAGTAAGTCAAAAACTAGAAATAATACAATCTTACTAACTCTACCATGAGAACACCCTTTAAGTACAAAATATGTCAATGACAACAACAAACCTTCATACATTATGTCTCATGAGCCAGAGAGAGATCTCTCTCATGTTCCACAAGGAGAACAAGTTTTTGAATAGGACGTTCCAATATGGACAATTTTTTCCTAGGTTGTCCCTTTGAATTTAAATCTCTGGACCCAACCTTAACCCAAGCTCTCCTCACTAGACCATCTTCACTGGCAGTAGTTGATACTATAACACCAAAGGGCCACTTCATGCGTGGAGTGTCATGATCCTTGACAAGGACAACGTCACCGACTCTCAGGTTTCTCCTTGAAAGACTCCATTTTCCTCTCTCTTGCAAGGTTTGGAGGTATTCGCTCTTCCATCGAGACCAAAACTGTTCTGAGAGGAACTGAACTCTACGCCATCTTCTTCTAGCATACAGGTCTTCCTTTACAAAATGTCCTGGAGGTGGCAGGGCAACGGTGGGCTTCATGGTAATCAGATGATTTGGTGTCAGAGGCGGTTCAGCAGAGGGATCTGTCATATTTGCTGGTGTTAATGGTCGGCCATTAATGATTGCCATTGCTTCATACAAAAAACATTTCAGAGAAGCATCATCTAAGCGTCCAGGGTACAAGGCTATGGTAGCATTGAATACGTTCCGGACTGATCTGATCTGGCGCTCCCATACACCTCCAGCATGACTTGAATAAGGAGCATTGAATACAAAATTACACTGCTTCTGAGTCAGGTAGGCTGTCATTTGGTTAACATCTAACTCTTTCAAGGCAGCTCTCAACTCATTGTCGGCTCCAATAAAGTTGCTTCCATGATCACACCTTATCTGTGTTACTGCACCTCTAATGGCAATAAAGCAACGTAGTGCATTAATAAATGCGTCAGTAGACAGATCTTCCACCATTTCAATGTGAACAGCTCTGGAGCAGAGGCAGGTAAATATCAACCCATAGCGCTTGAATTCCTTGCGGTTCTGTTTTGTGATGAAAGGACCAAAGCAGTCCATACCACAAAAGCTAAAGGGAGGGGATGGCTCAACACGATCCTCTGGCAAATCTGCCATCTTCTGCTCTTCTACAGGTCGTCGAAGCTTTCTGCAAAGAACACACTTTCTAGTGAAGGTAGCTACTGTCTTACTTCCACCAAGGATCCAATACCCTTGTCTTCTGATTTCGTTAATTGTCTGACCTCTTCCCTGGTGTTTGGTCAGACTGTGGCAGTGGGCAATGATCAATTCAGTCATGTGTCCATTTTTAGGCAGTACTACAGGATGTTTCTCATTAAGTGAGAGCATGGACTTTCTCAAACGTCCTCCGACTCTGATCATGCCATCTTGAATGAAAGGGTTGAGGGTGAAAAGTTTGCTCGTCGACGAAACATTCCGTTGCATCTTCAGTGCTTGTAATTCTTCCTTGAAGTGTTCTTGCTGAACAAGCTTAACCACAGAGACACAAGCTTGATTGATTTCTTCAACTGTAAGAGACACACTGCCAGTCTCTCTACTAGCAAGTCGTCGAATCCTGGCAACAATCCTAGTAAGTCGGCTCCAGTTGGAGTACTTAGATAGTCTCTCCAATATATCACAGGCTCTTGTGGCTTGAACACTCAGAGATTGGGCTCTTACTTCTGGATCTCCCATGATAAGCATTGGTTCTATTGAGCAATCTGTGACAGGATCAGCACTCCAAAGAAACTCTGGACCAGTGAACCAGTTTGATGAGAGCAGTTCTGAGACACAGAGACCACGTGAAGCATGATCTGCAGGGTTTTCTCTTGTAGAGATGTAGTGCCACTGGTTAGGTTCCGTATGCTCCTTTATAAACTGTACTCTGTTTGACACAAAAACATGGAACCTCTTCGCATCATTATTGATGTAAGCTAATACAACTTGGGAGTCACACCAAAAATATTCACTGTCGATATGCATGTGTAGTTCTTGCTTCAACTTGATGCTGATCTTTACAGCAACTACGGCAGCTGTAAGTTCCAAACGAGGAACTGTTACAACCTTAGTCGGAGAAACTCTTGCCTTTCCAATCACCAGAGAACAGTAGACATGATCTTCTCGAATGAATCTCAGGTAAGAGCACATTCCGTATCCATCAGTGCTCGCATCGGAGAAATGGTGCAGCTCAACTCGGGTGGCAGGCCCAAAGTCAAGGGGTTTGTAGCATCTAGGAATGTTGGTGTTCTCTAAGTTAAGGATATCACTCTTCCACTTCTCCCACCGTGGACGCAATTCATCAGTGACTGGCTCATCCCATGAAGTGCCCTGTTTACACATCCTTTGCAGAATGGCTTTCCCTTCCAGCACAAATGGCGCAATGAATCCCAGAGGATCATAAATGCTCGCAACTACTGACAAGATTCCACGACGGGTGTCAGGGCGTTCTTTCAAACCAATCTGGAATGTGAACGAGTCATCTTCTATGTTCCAATGTATGCCAAGGGTTCTCTCAACAGGAAGCTTATCTCTGCTTAGGTCAATGTCCTGAACGTCTGTCGCACGTTCACTGAGTGGTATATCTTCGATGACAGAGCGGTCGTTTGAAACAAATTTGTGGAGTCGCAGATTTCCCTTAGAGCACAGTTCACAAGCCTCTTTGATGAGTTCCTTGGCTTCTCTGGTATTCTTCACACTGGTGACCCCATCGTCAACATAGAAGTCCTGACGTAAGAATGGGGCAGCCAAGGAAAATTCTTCTTCAAACATTCTTGAAAGATGCTTCATACCAAAATTGGCACATCCAGGTGATGATGTGGCACCGAACAGGTGGACATTCATTCTGTACTCTAGTGGTTCCTTCTTAGTATCGCCTCCCTTGTACCACAAGAATCTCAGGTAATCTCTATCTTCAGGGCTGACGTGAAACCTATGAAACATCTTCTCTACATCACACATCACTGCTACTGGGTGCCTGCGAAACCTACATAACACTCCAAACAAATTGTTGGTGAGATCAGGACCACACAAAAGATGGTCATTTAGTGAAGATCCTCGATATTTTGCTGAACAATCGAACACAACTCTTAACTTGTTAGGCTTCTTTGGATGGTATACACCATGATGAGGAATGTAGTAGACTTCACCGGGTTTCCCTCTGTCAGCAACCTGTACAGCATCACCATCCTCCAGCATTCCTTCAACAAACTTTACATAGTGTTCCTTGTAGTTGGGATCACCATCAAGACGCCTTTTGAGGTGAGACAGTCTGATTGCAGCTAACTTGTAATTGTTTGGCAGGTATGGCCGCGACTTGAAAGGAAGAGGCATCTCAATGTGGCCTTTCTCATTTACTGCAACACTGCTCTCTAGAATTTTCACTGGATCTGTAGGTACTAACAACTCTTCACAAATGCTTCCATCTATAAAGGTACTGTCACTTTGTGTGTCCAGGAGCGCATAAACCAGCTTCTCTGTTTGAGGACTACTAATGCTAGACACCCACACTGGTAACACATTTGTTGTGCTTGAGTGACCATGATATGTAGTAAGGGCCACAGCAGTATCCGCTTCCTTAGGTTCTCTCTTTACTTCCTGTGTAAATACCCTTTGGATCTTATCATTGTCATGCAAGACGGTGGGATGACGTCCCTTACATTTTTGGCATGAATGACGGGATTTGCACTGCTTGGCAAAGTGGCCGGTACGTAAACAGCTATAACATCTCTTGTGCACCTGGATAAATGAGTTTCTCTCATCTATACTCTTGTCAGCAAACACTGTGCAGGATGATAGGTAGTGCTCTCCGTTGCAAAAGGGGCATGTTTTTGGCTTTTCTACAGGTTTGGCACTGGAGCTGGAATATCCCCCCTTTAAATCATCATTAGGATGTTGAGACCATCTGTTTGGAGACTTTCCAGCATCTGTGACTAGAGCACGTGAAAATTTCCTCTTCTCCACTTGAAATTTACTATCACAGGCTGACTCTGATCTCTTAACTGCCAAAAATGATGCAATTGGGTTGCATACAACTCTTGCTTCCTTCTCAACAAATGATACGAATTGCGTGAATGTAGGATAGTCATGACCCTCATCTAACCCCGCTGTCACTACTCGACTCCAGCGGCTTATCGCCCAGTCAGGAAGCTTTGCTGTCATTTTTTGATTCTCCTTGCAATCGTTAAGAATGCTAAGACCCTTCACATGAGGCATTGCATCACGGCAGCTGTTGAGGAAGTCTGCATATTTCTGCAGTGCAACATTGTCCCTAAGACCAACCTTGGGCCATTTATCCAGTCTGTCACGAAAGGCTTCTTGCACTTTGAAAGGGTGACCATATCTCTTCTCCAATGTCTCCCATGCTCTTTGGTAGTCACTTTCGTTACTTCATAGAAGCAACCAGCAATAGATTCTCTTGCCTCTCCGGTCACATATTGCTGCAGGTAATAAATCTTTTCTTCTGCACGTGTTCCCTTATTTTCAATGAGCGTCTTGAAACTTCTTTTGAAAGTCACAAATTCAATTGGATTTCCAGAGAAAGCCTTTGGGGTTGGCACGGGTAGACGGCTGCGGTCCATGGCACTTGTCAGAGCCTGTGCCAATGAGGATTCACTAACTGGATTATTTATTGACTCACCACCGAGAGCATGACCAACTGATAACTCCTGATAAGGTTCACCATCATAGTGAGGAACTGGGTTAAAACTAGCAGCCAAGGGATTCAGACGCACAGGTTTATCAAGGCATATGTCTTCTGGGTCCTCAGCAGCTTCTGACAAAACTTCACACTTAGCTTCAGCAATTCTCACAGCTGCATCTGCTTGCATAGCTTCCAACTTCATTTTTTCTTCTTCCAAATTCATTTGCATTTGAAGGAGTTTTGATTTCTGATGTTGCTCCTCCCTTAAGGCCTTTGCAGCAGCTAGTTTCTCAGCTTTCTCTGCATCTGCCTTCGCCTTCATTGATGAAATGGTGGATACTACACTCATTCTAGACTGCACAGATTGGTCACTGATAGACTCGCCAAATACGGACGGGTGAGCACATTTCAATCCTCGTATTTGTTCTCTTTCTTGGTGTGTATCAATCTCTTCAAGCCTACGTTGTGTTAGCACTTCTGTCAGTTCCCTCGAAATGGCACAACAATTGTCGACCTTGGACACAGTGACCTTGTCTGGAACATTAATCCTTCTGAGCTCTTCATAGGAAGTCACTACTGAGTCTTGAAGCTTCTTTATGGTGGATTGGAACTCAAGCAGTTGGTCGAGGGGCTGTATCTTTCTTAGGGCCTTACGAATCTCTGAGGCACGCTGACGCCACTTCTCATATGAGGCCTCTACTCTATAATTACGTTGATGAATTTCTTCATCAAGATTCTGTTGAGCCTTTTCTGTTAGCTTGCGATCTCTAATTCCTCTGCGTACTAAGCTGGCTTCTGAATCATCTTGTGGGTTAGGCTGATTCTCAAGGTGACTCAACTGTGGCTCTAGTTGAGAATCCATAGCCTCTCCCTCAGGCTCATGTTTGTCTTTACCTTGCTCAGACATTGAATTTCACTGATACAACTTCAGCAGATGCCAATCTTAAACTTCGGATAAGTTTTGACTGTAGCGGGCTCCAGCCAAGAAATAACATAGACATCAGATTTGGTTACGGGTTGGTATATTTCTCTAGAAAACCGTCAAAACTGAGAAGAAGAAGTAACAACCTTTAAATTTACAATGTAAGTGATTCGTGTGATTGGTAAACTTACTATACTGATTTAACCTGAAAACCTCAATACATGCAACACAATAAATCATATATATGCAATCAAACTCAAGGACATGTGCAATTAAGGAGTAGGCTAGTTCAATTACAATACAAACGAATAAGATTAAGGTGTTACCACTAAGATTCACTCACACTTGAACCTATACAACATAATATGTAGGCTACGGGACATGACAGTGCGTAAGCACACACAGTAAACAATATGAATATACTTCCACGATAATAAGCTTAGGCCTTAATATATTGGCACACTGAAATCACAGAGAAAGATAGCCTTACACACTGTACTATACATATTAACATGACTAGGAATGCAATACTACGGAGAGCAAGTACACAATTTAGGCCCAAGAAATAATACGAGGAGCCACAGTAAGACGATAATCAAACATTTCTGATCTTAAAGGTTACAATTAATAATATGTTGCAATCATACCTTATGTCTTCCTTCAGGGACTGAACCCACTAAATTTAATGAATGAAATGGTATTGACCATTCGTATACTGTATATATCGTTTTATCGTTAGTAGCTGTAGCAGTAGCATCAGCGTGGTAAACTACATAGCAACAACAAGATAAGTTTATTTGTGTTGGAAAGGAAACAGTGGAACGCCGATAGGGCAGAAAATAGTACATTAATCAACAAACAACTCTAGGGATGGCGACTGTTACAATATCGCCTACTACTGATTACTCCATAGCCTACTACGATCAAGCGTGTGTTTAGCAGCATAGTATGATGGGGTTCCACGATAAGTGTTACAGGCGGTTCATTGATAGCAAGCACATTGCTGCAAGAAAACGGACAGTACCAGAGGAGACCCCATATGATTTTAATCGAAGAATTGACGGAAAAGATCGAGGAAACCAAGCAGAAACTCTGGTGTATTGCCTGTTCAATTTATTATATGTGGGAAAAGAAACAATACATTACTCGGCGTTGCAAACGGGTGCAGGACAAGCTGCAGCAGGCAGAGACTTTCGATGGAGGTAAGCCTAAGCATACTACACGACTCTACTTGTACTTCTGTGGCATAGTTGAAGTGTTAAGAGAAGTTGCATAATGCAAGATCAGTAGCTCTTGAGGGATAGAATCCAAGTCAAAGGGCACAGTGTTGGACCTGAACATAATATAATTAGTGGCATGGTCATCTGATTTGTTTTGTTATAAGGTGGTAGGAACGGAAATTTGTTTCAAATTCTCCATCTGGGGCACTAGCCTAAGTGTTAAATACAGGCTTCATAGTTTTCTTACTGTGGCCCTTTATTTGAATGATAGAGATATTATATTAGTTAGAAAAATAAGTGTAACAAAGGTGCAATAAGGTTAGGTTTGCAAGGTCTTATGGTCAGCCTGTCTAGCTTTACCAAAATGAACAAGTATCTGTCGCCTTTATTATTAGTAACAGATATAATCTACCATTGTATTATTTAAACCATAACATTAAGAGATAATGTACTGTACTGTCAAAAAAAGCCTGTTTTAATTCTTTTTTGCATGACACTGGTTTGCAAAATTTGAATGTGTCTTTGTTTGTCCATAGAAGATGAGCAGATCACATGGTATATAAATAAAATTGTCTTAGTTCTTATTTGTTCAAACTTATATTTTGATCAACAGAAAATGCAAAACAATTTGCTTTTTTTATTTCATTTTATTAAAGTATTGCTTCGACAAGCAGCAGAGCGGAAAAAAAGATGAGCCCAGATTTTATGAATATTAGAGGAAAAGACCGTGTTGCCATTGAAGTGAGGTACCACTCTCTATGTTGAAGGAACTAGATTCAATTCTTGACAAGGAAGACATACAGATCTTGAAAGGTAAAGTACTCTCTTCAATGTGTGGTTCATTGAGTGTTCAGGGGTGGATCTAGGACTTTTGTAATATGGGGGTACTCCCCCAAGGAAAATTAAAAAATTCTCTAAACGCTTTGAGATGCAATATCAGGTTAATCTTTCCATTGAAATTATTAAAGTAATTTGCAACATATTTCTAGCTGAATTGTAATTATATTGGTACCTCATCATAAAATGTGAGACTCAAAAATATCCAATTTCATGGTACAAGGTGTTCTGTTCATCTCCTCCTCAGAGCAGAGTTTACCACCAACAAAAGATGCTCTGATCCAGCATGTTAAGCACTGCACCAACCAGGCCGCTATTCACAGTAGGGCATTGCAGCAAAGGATTGATGCACTCTCACCAGAGGGACATGGATGGAAACTTGAAAATGATGGCCTTATAATCACTTGGATGACGAAGCCACCTGACCCAGATGTTTTGCTTCAGTGTGTCAGCAGTAGCTGTAGAGTCGGCAAATGTCTTAAAGGAAGATGTTCCTGAATGAATGCACAACTACCGTGTACAGACCTATGTAAATATAGAAATTGCAGCAACTTCCAAGAAGATGTTGAGATTGTTGATGCAGTGGAAGATGATTTGGAGGATGAACTGTGATGGTGTTAAATCTTGATATCTTAGTCTGAAATTTTAATCAAGTTTGAAGTTTGTGAAGAGGGTTAACTTTTTCAAAGTCATGTTGTCATTATTTTGTTCCCCAGAGTTTAAAGGAACCAGAAAACATGATCTTATTCATATATTCATTTTAGCTATTAGTAGTTTTACGTAGATTACCCTACCTACCAGACACCTTATGATAAATATCCACATTTTCTTCAAATCACACTTTTTTTGCTGAGAGGGGAGGGGGGAGGAGGGTGTTATGGGCATGCTTTACCTCTTGCATATTCACAACTACATTTAGTGATGACGATGACGCAAATACCGCGTCCTGAAACCAGTCAGAGGTTTATATACTGTTGTTGGGGAACCATCGCCCCTGACCCTGTTCCAATATCACGGTTCTTTATTGTTTTGCCGTAACATTTCGTTACCTGTTTTATTCATATTGTTAACACGTTTTGTGCATCTGTTCAAGTTTTGACTGAAGGATATTCAAGTCTTTAGTGACTTTTATTTCATCTAATTATCTTCACCTCTACTACGGAATGGACTTTCCCTTTTCCATACCATATCTGACTTCCATGCAGTGAATTGAAGTGGATCCTGTTATAACTAGTACAACTGTCCTTGGATGAACTTTTAATCACTTATTAATTCCTCGCCGCGCCTTTTGATGAAGAACCTGTATCTTGAATCATCGCAAAGGCCCAGCTCTACTACACCATTGAGTGTATCGACCCAGTCTTAATAGATACATTATTTCTTTCTATCTGGGGCTTAAGTTAACTGTCTTCGTTATTCACTTATTTGTACCATTCACCTTTATTATTCATATTATTTGTAGAATATAGAACTATTATTATTCAAAATACCATTCGAAACCTTGTCGATCTTTTCTTTTATACGTTAACTCCCTTGGAAACACTTTTTGCAGGAATACGAATTATAAACATGTCGTTTCCGTAACATGGAGAAAGTACCTAGTTTTGCAGAAGACTGTAGAAAGAGTACTAAGGTAACGGATATATACCGACTAACTTTATTTCACATCTACGATATGCCATGATGTCTTAGTGTGCCAACTTATATATTGATTTATACAAAAGAAATAACCTACTGGTCTTGGGGCATTGGCACATCTCACTGTAACTAGGGATTTAGCTACATGTAAAGTAGAGGGGGAGGGGGTCACATGTGTAAAACAGTTTGGATGGGGAGTGTAACAATTATGGAGAGGAACTTTTCATTATATGTGTATATTTACGCATACATGCACAGACGAAATACATTCATAACATAGGGGGAAAATCTAAAAACATTTGATTTATTACAAAGCATTATATCTGAGTTTATTAAAAGTGGTACATTTTTATAATTACAACCCTTAAGTTATAATGTGCAAAAATTGTATTTCATATTTCAAAGTTGAAAATGTGATTTTTTACCATTTTGGCGAAAATGGAGGGGGGGGAGGGCACAACTTGTAATGCCTGAAAACAACCCTCACTGACCCTTAGACCAGAATCCTCTTCCACCATTCTTGTAACCCTGACCCAACTATTATACAAAAAAAAATATATCAGTCGTAATTAAACATATAAGAAAAGAGTGGTATGTATGCACCACTGTACCAAATCTAACGTTAGCACATGTGTTCCTAATACATAGCATCGTAGCACGTAATGTCTACATAACATACCCAATTTCAAGGGTGCGTTACAAAAATACTGCAGGAAATTTTTTGGAGAACTTTTGATATAATGTTTGTGATGCATTAAACTACCCAAAAATGCATTAAAAGTCTAGACCCGGTGTTGCTGGAACGAAACTGATTTTACAGCCACATTTTGAGCTTCAGCTGATGGCCTATGGCGCATTGAGACAATGTTGAAGAACTTTTCAATTGCTATGTCGTCCTGGCTTCATGAGGGGTTGCCCCTCCCTCCTTTGAGAAATTTTGATCACATGAAAGGTGCCGAAAAGCAAAATAAGTACAATATTTTGAATTTTGGAAAACAATGTGAACGAATTTTCAACTGCCTTTGCGTGGTAGTTTCCCCCTTTGTGTAAAATGGAGGTTGCTTGTATGCAAAATTGCTGAAGAAGGTTCTTCAACTGGTTAGGTATTACCGTGTATTTTATTCATTGTACACTAGAAACTGTTTCTCATTATTCTTTCTCTAACAAAGTAGTGGGGACTGAACCCCCCTCCCTCCCCGTTGGTGTTCTATGCTGGGTCTGAAACCGCCCCTCCTCCAAAAGATATACTTGGTTGCGCCCTTGACTTACGTTTTTTCTTCTGTCTTTTTGCGTTAACTGTCACCTGACTTGACTGCAAATTAACCCACAATGCATTTATTGATTATTTTCGTTTTATGACAAGGGGGATTGACCCTTCCAGCGTAGTATACTGTTTTTAAAAAAAAAATTAAAATCAGGCGGGCCTGTCATAGTAATTTGCTGCGTCCAGTGGTTCCTAAGTAAGTGCTTATTTTATTATGAATTGCACTTATGAATTGCATCTCTAGGCGCTGAGTGACTACGACAAGGGTCCTTGTAGCCCACCGTACACTGGACAGATATATTGTCCGTGACGTCTAACGTCGTTCACTTTGACTCTAAACGCCCCCCAAAAAAGAAATTAAGATCACCTCCGCAAATATTAAGTTTATACATTAGTCGAATTATAGTATCAGAAATTGTCAAGGTAAATTAACGCTGTCAGTCAGTCAGTCAGTCCGTGTTTTCTAAGAGTATATATATATAGATGGTAGTCATGGGAATTCGTGGACACAGAAGAAAACGATATTAAAAAGAATATCTTGGTTTGAAATACCACAACTTGACAACGGCACTCTTGACCGTGACTGACCATACTACATAAGTGCTATTGTCGAACATCAAAACAAACGTAGTTATGTTGACCTTTTTTCATTTGTTTTTAAAACAAGTCTATCCTCACCCAATGGTTGTAAATTGTTGATATTTATTACTGTAAAAATTGAAAATGTTGTTTTGAAAGTTTCAAAAGTTAGTTCTTATGACTTATGACGCTAATTCATTGAGAGTATATAACATTAGGAATATGAAAGGGAGGATCGGGGAATTGGGGATGGGGTATGGGGGACGCGGCGGGGGTCGGGGACGGGAGAAGGGGAGAAGGGGAGACGGGGGGACGGCGACGAGGGACGGGAGACGGGAGACGAGGGAATGGATGGGAGAACATTTATCTGACATGTGGCAATGGCCAAAGTGTGTCCTTCATGGGTGATGTGAAGTATCAGAAATGTTTTTGTTTGTCTTTTACTCTTTAGAAACAAAAACAAGAATATCATGTTGGTATATTACGATCTGATTAATTCCTGCCATGTAATATACGTAAAAGGAGTAATTCTGAAATGTACAACTTTGCCCTTTAGTTGACCGATCACAATAGGTAAATTACGCCCGATGATTCAGGAACATAGAAATATCAAGAGGCCCCTTGTCACCACCCATCGTCTTTCCATTAAGAACAGCTCTTCTCGCCCAAGGCTGGGGCAGCAGGAAGGGGAGGAGGGGAGGGGGGTCGAGAGGCCAGTTTATGCCTCGAGGATATTGATAATAGACGTGATAAATTCATAACATATTCATGAGCGTATGGAAGACGGAATGTCATGACCTGATCTACTCTCGCCCATCCCAAGGGCCCCTTATTGACCCCGGGTCCCGGTGCTGTAGCATCTGACCCCCCCCCCCAACACACCACCCCATCTGGTCAGACCTGTTTGCATGGCTAACTGGCTGGTAAATTTTACATGCAGAAGACCACTCTTTGGAAAAAATATTCGACATTCTGGGTAAAATTTACTAAGCTGACTAAACAAAAATGCTACTTTCAGTTTATTGCTTCGGATTTATATAGACTACCACGTAATGTTTCTTGTTTTCCTTCGATATATGCATCAATGGCGTGCACAAGATTCCAATGGTGGGGGAAGGGGTATTCTAAAAATGCTCGGAAGAGCCAGAGGCGAATGTATGATTTTATAAAGGAGGTGGTGCAGCCATGGGGTCATTTTGAATCCGACTCTCGTACATGGGCGATACCCCCCCCCCCCACCCTCTCCCCTCCCCAATCCAGAAAAGATAACACTTAAGACATCAATCCATTCTGAGACATATTTAGATTATAAGTTAGGTAATTTATAACTTATATAGTGCTAATGACTTCTCGTGTATAAGGTTGAATAGATGGAGTGCACTCTAGCAGCAATCTAACTCTTCCCCGGCCGAATTCAAACATCCCCTGATTGACGAAGGAAGGTGTGGAGAAACTCCATCCGCCCCACCCCAACCCCCCCCCCTCTCGCCTATGCGCATAACATTCGATTTATATTTCACAAAAGTTCTAAATAATATATACCACATTGCACAATTTCGTTAATATTGCAGTATAGTCTAATTCTTTCCCGGTTGATTGCAAATAACATCCCTCGACATAATAATTTCCCCCGGCTGATGGAAGTTGAGGGATCCACCAGCCCCCCCCCCCCACCCACCCACCCCGATCCGGCCATCCTTCCCTTCCCCCATTGCCTTAGCGCATGATATGCAGACAAAATGATTGAAACGATGAGCCATTTTGACTATATTTCAGTACAAAAAGGGCTGATTAATATTCCACATTGCACAATTTCTTTATCATTGATTTCATCCTTAAAAATCTTATTCGAAAGTCATGAAAAGTTTTGATTTGGGACGAAAATTTATAAAAAAAAATATCGACTAATGGTGTTTGGAGGACGCGAAGGTATGTACTTCCTATGAATGAGCTACTTTTGAGACTTGCTTAGAATCATTTATTCTCTAAGGAATGCCAAGTAGATTCTCTCTTGACACATTTCTTTCCGTTCCAAATCGCTAAAATCGGCGGTGAGTTTGCCCGAAAAGCTATAAAACTTGTAGTTGAAGTCCCCCTGTTGTTCTATATTTTATTTTTTGCAAAATTTCATCTGTAGTTCAAAGTTATGAATCATGAACAGATAAGGTCTTTAATATGGAGTTAAAAGTCTGACATCAATTCAACATTTTAAAACTTTTTTTCTAATAATTTTTTGCAAAAAAAAAACTTATTGCCCAAAGTCAGAAGACATATTTATGAAGAAAAATGATAATTAAAAACAAAAATCGTGATGTCTTGTAACAGTTTTGTTTTAATTTATTGAGGCCAAAGCATATGCTATTGAAGAATATCGTAATGACAAGCATCGTATAAATTGTAAATGTAAATGTCCTTGTATTGGATTTGATTGCGTTAAAGAGATATGACCGATGGTGAAGTTCGTTACTTGACAAAGCTGCATGTTGGAAATGTATTTGCAGATTTAAATTATAAGTATTATTTTGTATCTTGGGGCTGTTATGTTTATTTTCTAAATTGTTGACATTTTATTAATGCACCTGGCAACAGCAATAATATTACCATGCATCGCAACTGGACTGAAAAGGTCTCCGTTTGTCATGTGTGACGTACAAATCTCTCTTTTTTTTTTACCACGAGGAAAGTAACACTCTTACAAAGTCCTTGCGTATATTGATGAAATGCTAAATGTAGAAAACATTGAAAAGTAAACGAAACTTCCTAATAAATGAATTTTCAAGCACAAATTAATATGAGAAGTGAAATTTTTGAACAATATCTGCTTTGAATGAGATCACATGATAACTCACTTTCACCCACTCTCCAGACTTACGAACGGTTTTTAAGGTTAATAAATATGTTTTTCTTGTATGTTTTTATTAAAACAATCATACCTAAAGTGAAGATCAAGATAGAGAATTGGGCTGTTCAACTAACAGTGTAGAATATTTGTCCCTTTGTCCATATATAAATCCAATATTTCATATCGTATTTTTATATGACAATGGAATATCCCTAAACACTTAGTTACCCGTCAAAAAGTCAAACGATTCGTTCCAATTTGTTAAACACTGAGTCAGAAGTCAGTGATGTTTGACTAAATGTTATGAAAACATATTTTATCGTCGTGATTAGGGTATTATCAACGAGAGCAAACCCCATTTGCAGATGAGAGATATAAAACTCAGACCATGTACCTCAGTTGCGATGAAGCTATGAGCTTCCTGATAAGGTTGACTTCCCATTGATTAGAAGTAATGAAAAACACAGATATAAGATCATTCAAGTATAAGTCGAGTGATTAAAACTAGGATGCTTTAAGCGTCTACAGATAACTCATCTCCCCTATCATATTTTAATCATCAGTCGTAAATTATCCTGACATTTTTTGGAAATTAATGATGTCTAAATTCCCTTTTTTTGAGAAACAATGTATAGTTTTGAAAACTAATGCAATGATATGTCAGGTGGGACATGCCTGATCGAGCAGTGCGAAGCACGGCTCCTGCAGGTTAGCAGAGAAAAAATAAATTATTGGAAAAACAGACAAGTATTAATTAAATAAGCGAAAAGCGCTAAGGAGACAAGCAAATATTTACGGAATGGAAGCTTTAATAAATAAAAAGATTAAGAGGGTTGGGTTGGGTTGGGTGGGGGAGGGGTGGGGGTGGGGAGCTGACAATACTGGGGGGCTGCCCCAGCCCTGGCGATACCACCCTCCCGGTAGGAGAACTTAACCCAGAGGGGAAAAATCCCTTCCCGGTGGCCGGACTGTTCCCCGGAAGAGAACATTACTTCCGGAGTTTTACTCACAATTCCTCTAGCCACCAGGTTCCTTAACTACCCCCCCCCCCCCCGCCCCCACCTCTGCCAGAGTCGTAGCCTCCTGCAAGTTCAAAAGAGATCTAGCTTATCTAGTGAGGATTATAGATTATTATTTTAGAGCAAATGCGTAGGGGAGTATTCTTTTATTGAGGTACAATGGTACTGTCTGGGGGGTTAGGGAGGTTCGCCAAGAGGGAAAGGCCCTGTCGGGGATCGGGTGGACGACGCCGCCGAAAACTGCAGCATTTTCAGCTTTTAGATCGTTCTTATTCTTCTTTCGTTGCTTTTTTTTGTATATGTGTTTCAATCAAACTTTCTCTGATTCCTACGAACGTGTAAAACTATTTTGTTGAACAGGGGCGTTCTTTCATGGGCTCATCCAAACCACTTTTGCAAGTTTTGAGGCAAATAGTAGGTTTCAAACGTTAACAGAGTTTGGCTTCAACGAGACCATTTTGGGATTATTCTTTGGTGAGGAGAAAAGTAGAACTTTTGTAATCCAATTGCTCTCGTGATGCTTGTTTTTCTCGGTACCACTCTATATAATCAATTTCCTTGTCATTACGTAAAGTTAAATGTAGAATACAAGTACGTTGCTTTTTCAGAATCCTTGAAGTAAAATGCAACTTAAACCCTTTGTTTAACCCAGACGTAAAAGTTGGATTTGTTAATAGCTTCCAGAAATCTCTATGGAGTGTGGACCTGGCCTGTCTGATAACAACCCTTGTGATCAAATAGCACCTTCTGCTACCTTACACACCATCAGTGTATAGGCTACCATACAAACTGACTCTTTAACGTTAGTCAAGGCAATATGCCATAAATCAATGTAGTGCCTAGTACTGTCTACATTGCACAAAAACATTAGTTGACGGCTGTCATTCATCCCAAAGGTAATCAGATTGATACTGCAGCCATTCCGCAAGGTGAAGCCGTAGGCTTAAACAATTAATTTAGTGTAACGGTAACCAAACTAAAACAACTTCCATTAATCGAATGAAGGTGTAGGCTGATATACTACCATACATAACACGTATAGGCACTGGATATTCAAATAGGTACAACAGTCATTCATCTCATCAAGATGTCAGACACCTTACACAACTCAATAATGTACGGTAGTCAAAGCTGATATATACAGTTGTCATTTACGTCATCAAAGTAGTGTATTCCATAAACATATAACGTAGCCTATATAATGGTAGTCAAACATAAATAACTGACACATTTACATCAAGTTAACGTTATAGTTACACTGAAACAACTGCCATTGATTTCATGAAGGCGTGGTCTACCATAAAAGAAGTGGACAATATCATTTAAGGCAAGTTGATATAGCAGCGATGCATTTCATTAAAATAAAGGCTACTCATTCATTTACGCTGTAGTAAAGCTGGCACAACAGCCATTCATCTTACGTGTAGTTATATACGCTACCTTGCACAACTGATCAGTCTTTATTAACCAAACCTGAGGAAGTTACAGATTTTAGTTACAGATTTGAAATTGGGGAACAAGCATTCCAATCGTAGAGAATCTAGTCTAGTATTTGAAATGATTTTCTGGTGGCAAACATTGAAAGACATTTAAGAGATCAATATTCCACATTGTTATTTGAAATTCCCATCTCAAAAGCTTGTCCCAAACTCCATGCAGGCATATAGTTCACTGAATGTAAGCTATCTTGACTGGCTGAACTTTCAACTGTTCAATAAGTTGGATCACATCCATAGGCGTACGAGGCGGGGGGGGCAGGGGGGCAGACTGCCCCCCCAAATTTCCAGAGGACAAGAAATTCGGGCAAAAGTCCTGAAAAATTCGGGCAGCCTAAGAGCAGAAAAAATATATATATATATTTTTTTCTCCTCTTAGGCTGCCCGAATTGTTCAGGACTTTTGCCCGAATTTCTTGTCCTCTGGAAATATATATATATATATAAATATGCAGTAGCTTGCCCGAATCTTTTTCAAATTTTTGCCCGACAATTCCATGATTTTCTTTATTTAGCATCATGATGCCCGAATATTTCTGTGTAACACCTCCGTAAGCGCAGTTCATCTGGGCTACCACGCTTTTTGAAATCAATTTTTTTTTCTAACTAGTCAATTGTTTACCTGGACCAAGGGCGGCGGAACCGGGGGGGGGGGCACGTGCCCCCCACTTTTCCTCAGGTTAAAAATGTGCCTTTTTTCTACATAAAAATTGAGGTGCCTCAAATTAGCAAGAGGCCAGGGAACCAGAATGAACACTCGGGAAGGGCCGTTTCCGGCCATCTGAGGGCTTTGTAAAACCAAACATTTTCTAGTACGCTCCGCGCCAACCAATGGTGGCGCTCCGCTCAGATAGTCGTGCATACAACTTTGCAAATCCTGGCTACGCCCGTGACTTACAATGAATTTCTGTGGGTCAAACTCAAAGCTATTTCGAATGGAAAAGATTTGTTTAGATATTAACAAGAAAAAAACTCTAATTCGGAAGATTCCTACATTAGCAACTAGCATGATTTCACCTCATTTTGTCTCAAAAGAAAACTTGTTCTTTGTTTCCCAATTTGCGCATTGGATGCAGTGCTAGTATGCACATTTTCCTTTGGGGGGGGGGGCGTTGATGGAGTGATGTGTTTACACAAATAAGATAATACAATAAGAGTTATAAAGGGTACTGAATATAAGGCTGCATCATTCCAATCGAATTTCTGCAAAGTGCCCTTTGATGTCGGTGCCCCCCCCCCCCCAGATTAAAAGTGCTTCCGCCGCCCTTGACCTAGATATCCCCGACATGAATGTATAAAAGAAACATTTTCTTTTTCATGGATGGTGGGGGGAGGGGAGTGCCTACAAGCCTAGAAGTACAGGTTTATCATATTCTTTGTTATATTTTATACTTTTTTGTGAGACAAATTGCAGTCTCACCCGACACAGCGACATTATCCCGCCTACGTGTCGTTGAACAATGTATGTTTTTCTGGAGGTAGCTGAGTACTGTGTTAAAATAATAAATAAGGTAACTAAATATAGGAGCTTAAAAAATATACTGTCCCATTTTTCCCCTTCAAAGGGATGTTACCATTTTTTCTTCTTCTAATTTACCAAATATTTGGGGAAGTGTAAATTTCTAAAACGTGAGATTATAAAATAAAGAATGTTTAGATGCAACTTGCAAGGCCTCAGAAGTGCCGTTTCCGGCAACCTGAGAGGCATTGTGTGCCAAAATTTATACGCTACGCGCCAACCGATGGTGGCGCTCCGCTTAGATAGTGTGACGGGAACTTTCAGGCACAAAAAGTTCTGCCCCAAACTGAAATGGTCCCGTACGCCTATGATGCCAACTTCCCTCAAGCTAAAAGTCTGGCTAAGTTGGCAAGGCCAGTCAGCATGAAAGAGAACATTTTTTTTTTTTGCATTTCTGTCACCAAAGTTGCACATCTTTTTGGTTGCTATTTTGCCTCACAGGTGCCATCTCCTGCGATCTGGGGGGTGCTGAAATCTCAAATTTTCTCTGTACGCTCCGCGCCAACCAAGGTGGCGCTCCGCTCAGATAGTAACCTCCGGCCCCCCCCCCCCCCACAAGAACGAACAGCCCCCCATGGCCCCCCACTCAAAAAATCCTAGCTACGCCACTGCATGTGGCAATGGCAAAAGTGTGTCCTGAATGGGTGATGGAGTATCAGAAATGTTTTTGTTTGTCCTTTACTCTTTAGAAACAAAAGCAAGAATATCATGTTGGTATACGATGATCTGATTAATTCCTGCCATGTAATATACGTAAAAGGAGTAATTCTGAAATGTACAACTTTGCCCTTTAGTTGACCGATCACAATAGGTAAATTGCGCCCGATGATTCAGGAACATAGAAATACTAAGAGGCCCCTTTTCACCACCCATCGTCTTTCCATTAAGAACAGCTCTTCTCGCCCAAGGCTGGGGCAGCAGGCAGGGGGAGGGGGTCGAGAGGCCAGTTTATGCCTCGAGGATATTGATTAAAGACGTGATAAATTCATCACATATTCATGAGCGTATATGGAAGACGGAATGTCATGACCTGATCTACTCTCGCCCATCCCAAGGGCCCCTTATTGACCCCGGGTCCCGGTGCTGTAGCATCTGACCCCCCCCCCCAACACACCACCCCATCATGTCAGACCTGTTTGTATGGCTAACTGGCTGGTAAATTTTACATGCAGAAGACCACTCTTTGGAAAAAATATTCGACATTCTGGGTAAAATTTACTAAGCTGACTAAACAAAAATGCTACTTTCAGTTTATTGCTTCGGATTTATATAGACTACCACGTAATGTTTCTTGTTTTCCTTCGATATATGCATCAATGGCGTGCACAAGATTCCAATGGTGGGGGAAGGGGTATTCTAAAAATGCTCGGAAGAGCCAGAGGCGAATGTATGATTTTATAAAGGAGGTGGTGCAGCTATGGGGTCATTTTGAATCCGACTCTCGTACATGGGCGATACCCCCCCCCACCCTCTCCCCTCCCCAATCCAGAAAAGATAACACTTAAGACATCAATCCATTCTGAGACATATTTAGATTATAAGTTAGGTAATTTATAACTTATATAGTGCTAATGACTTCTCGGGTATAAGGTTGAATAGATGGAGTGCACTCTAGCAGCAATCTAACTCTTCCCCGGCCGAATTCAAACATCCCCTGATTGACGAAGGAAGGTGTGGAGAAACTCCATCCGCCCCACCCCAACCCCCCCCCCCCTCTCGCCTATGCGCATAACATTCGATTTATATTTCACAAAAGTTCTAAATAATATATATACCACATTGCACAATTTCGTTAATATTGCAGTATAGTCTAATTCTTTCCCGGTTGATTGCAAATAACATCCCTCGACATAATAATTTCCCCCGGCTGATGGAAGTTGAGGGATCCACCAGCCCCCCCCACCCACCCACCCCGATCCGGCCATCCTTCCCTTCCCCCATTGCCTTAGCGCATGACATGCAGACAAAATGATTGAAACGATGAGCCATTTTGACTATATTTCAGTACAAAAAGGGCTGATTAATATTCCACATTGCACAATTTCTTTATCATTGATTTCATCCTTAAAAATCTTATTCGAAAGTCATGAAAAGTTTTGGTTTGGGACGAAAATTTATAAAGAAAATATCGACTAATGGTGTTTGGAGGACACGAAGGTATATACTTCCTATGAATGAGCTACTTTTGAGACTTGTTTAGAATCATTTATTCTCTAAGGAATGCCAAGTAGATTCTCTCTTGACACATTTCTTTCCGTTCCAAATCGCTAAAATCGGCGGTGAGTTTGCCCGAAAAGCTATAAAACTTGTAGTTGAAGTCCCCCTGTTGTTCTATATTTTATTTTTTGCAAAATTTCATCTGTAGTTCAAAGTTATGAATCATGAACAGATAAGGTCTTTAATATGGAGTTAAAAGTCTGACATCAATTCAACATTTTAAAACTTTTTTTCTAATAATTTTTTCCAAAAAAAAAACTTATTGCCCAAAGTCAGAAGACATATTTATGAAGAAAAATGATAATTAAAAACAAAAATCGTGATGTCTTGTAACAGTTTTGTTTTAATTTATTGAGGCCAAAGCATATGCTATTGAAGAATATCGTAATGACAAGCATCGTATAAATTGTAAATGTAAATGTCCTTGTATTGGATTTGATTGCGTTAAAGAGATATGACCGATGGTGAAGTTCGTTACTTGACAAAGCTGCATGTTGGAAATGTATTTGCAGATTTAAATTATAAGTATTATTTTGTATCTTGGGGCTGTTATGTTTATTTTCTAAATTGTTGACATTTTATTAATGCACCTGGCAACAGCAATAATATTACCATGCATCGCAACTGGGCTGAAAAGGTCTCCGTTTGTCATGTGTGACGTACAAATCTCTCTTTTTTTTTACCACGAGGAAAGTAACACTCTTACAAAGTCCTTGCGTATATTGATGAAATGCTAAATGTAGAAAACATTGAAAAGTAAACGAAACTTCCTAATAAATGAATTTTCAAGCACAAATTAATATGAAAAGTGAAATTTTTGAACAATATCTGCTTTGAATGAGATCACATGATAACTCACTATCACCCACTCTCCAGACTTACGAACGGTTTTTAAGGTTAATAAATATGTTTTTCTTGTATGTTTTTATTAAAACAATCATACCTAAAGTGAAGATCAAGATAGAGAATTGGGCTGTTCAACTAAAAGTGTAGAATATTTGTCCCTTTGTCCATATATAAATCCGATATTTCATATCGTATTTTTATATGACAATGGAATATCCCTAAACACTTAGTTACCCGTCAAAAAGTCAAACGATTCGTTCCAATTTGTTAAACACTGAGTCAGAAGTCAGTGATGTTTGACTAAATGTTATGAAAACGTTAGATGTTAGGGTATTATCAACGAGAGCAAACCCCATTTGCAGATGAGAGATATAAAACTCAGACCATGTACCTCAGTTGCGATGAAGCTATGAGCTTCCTGATAAGGTTGACTTCCCATGAGTACAAGTAATGAAAAACACAGATATAAGATCATTCAAGTATAAGTCGAGTGATTAAAACTAGGATGCTTTAAGCGTCTACAGATAACTCATCTCCCCTATCATATTTTAATCATCAGTCGTAAATTATCCTGACATTTTTTGGAAATTAATGATGTCTAAATTCCCTTTTTTTGAGAAACAATGTATAGTTTTGAAAACTAATGCAATTATGTGTCAGGTGGGACATGCCTGATCGAGCAGTGAGAAGCACGGCTCCTGCAGGTTAGCAGAGAATAAAAATATTGGAAAAACAGACAAGTATTAATTAAATAAGCGAAAAGCGCTAAGGAGACAAGCAAATATTTACGGAATTGAAGCTTTAATAAATAAAAAGATTAAGAGGGCTGGGTTGGGTGGGGGAGGGGGTGGGGGTGGGGAGCTGACAATACTGGGAGGCTTCCCCAGCCCTGGTGATACTACCCTCCCGGTATGAGAACTTAGCCCAGAGAAAAAGAATCCCTTGCCGGTAGCAGGACTGTTCCCCGGAAGAGAACATTATTTCCATAGTTTTACTCACACTTTCTCTAGCCACCAGGTTCCTAAACTATCCCCACCCCCCACCAGGTTCCTAAACTAACCCCCCCCCCCCCCCGCACCTCCTTCTGCCAGAGCCGTAGCCTCCTGCAAGTTTAAAAGAGATCTAGCTTATCAAGTGAGGATTATAGATTATTATTTTAGAGCAAAAGCGTAGGGGAGTGATTTTTAATTGAGGTACACTGGTACTGTCTGGGGAGGGGGGGGGGTTAGGGAGGCTCGATAAGGGGAAAGGCCCTGTCGGGGATCGGGTCGACGTGGCCGCCCATAAACTCAGCTTTTAGCTCGTTCTTATTCTTTTTTCGTTCTTTTTTTGTATGTGTGTTTCAATCATACTTTCTCTGATTCCTACGAACGTGTAAAATTATTTTGTTGAACAGGGGCGTTCTTTTCATGGGCTCATTCAAACCACATTTGCAAGTTTTGGGGCAAATAGTAGGTTTCAAACGTTAACAGAGTTTGGCTTCAGCGAGACCATTTTTGGGATTATTCTTTGATGAGGAGAAAAGTAGAACTTCTGTAATCCAATTGCTTTCGTGATGCTTGTTTTTCTCGGTACCTCTGTATGTTATCAATGACCTTGTCATTACGTAAAGTTGAATATAGAATAAAAGTACGTTGCTTTTCAGAATCCTTGAATTAAAATGCAACTTAAACCCTTTGTTTAACCCAGACGTAAAAGTTGGATTTGTTAATAGCTTCCAGAAATCGTATGGAGTGTGGACCTGGCCTGTGTGATAACAACCCTTGTGATCAAATAGCACCTTCTGCTACCTTACACACCTCATCAGTGTATAGGCTACCATACAAACTGACTCTTTAACGTTAGTCAAGGCAATATGCCATAAATCAATGTAGTGCCTGGTACGGTCTACATTGCACAAAAACATTAGTTGACGGCTGTCATTCATCCCAAAGGTAATCAGATTGATACTGCAGCCATTCCGCAAGGTGGAGCCGAAGGCTTAAACAATTAATTTAGTGTAACGGTAACCAAAATAAAACAACTTCCATTAATCGAATGAAGGTGTAGGCTAATATACTACCATACATAACGCGTATAGGCACTGGATATTCAAATAGGAACAACAGTCATTCATCTCATCAAGATGTAGGACACCTTACACAACTCAATAATGTACGGTAGTCAAAGCTGATACAATTGTCATTTACGTCATCAAATCAGTGTATTCCATAAACATTAATATAGCCTATCTAATCGTACACGAACATAAATAACTGACACAATTACATCAAGTTAACGTTAGAGTCACACTGAAAAAGCTGCCATTGATTTCATGAAAACGTGGTGTACCGTAAAAGAAGTGGACAATATCATTTAAGGCTATTTGATAAGGCAGCAATGCATTTCATCAAAATGAAGGCTACTCATTCATTTACGCTATAGTGAAGCTGATACAACAACCCTTCATCTTACGTGTAGTTACATGCTACCTTGTACAACTGATAAGTCTGTATTAACTAAACCTGAGGACGTTACAGATTTTAAACACAGATAGTTTGAAATTGGGGAACAAGCATTCCAATCGTAGAGAATCTAGTCTAGTATTTGAAATTATTTTCTGGTGGCAAACATTGAAAGACCTCTATTTAAGAGAACAATATTCCTCATAGTTATGTGAAATTCCCATCTCAAAAGCTTGTCCCTAATTCCATGTATAGTTCATTGAATGTAAGCTATCTTGACTGGCTGAACTTTCAACTGTTCAATAAGTTGGATCACAGCATGTGGTATGTGTTGTCATCTGGGTATAATTGCTCTTCAAAAGATTAACTTAAGCTATTACAATCTTATTGTTGATTAATCCTTAAAACCTCATACATTCGGAATATTTACTTAGCTGAAAATGTTCTCTGCATGTAGAATTTCATCAAAATGCTTTCATAGTTTTAGAAATATTTTTCCTATGTGGTCAAATGAGATTATTATCAAGGAAAGAAAGACATTGTCAGTTGAAGTGACCTGATGGTATCTATCAATCTGATGTTGCCAGATGCAAAATTTGACAAATTCATATCTTCTCCAAAGTGACTATACTAAAACGTTTAGCAATTTTGCTAGGCGATCAACTTCAAAGCCTTTAAAGCTTTCTTATTTCTTTTATTTTTAATTAGTCTTTTTAAGCATTACTTAATGTCACTATAAAGAAATTTTCCAATACTTTCTGCTCGTTTCTTTGCAAATATTTTTCGCAACGTTCTAATCCATAGCAATCCATTAACTATAAAATCTTTTATATCACTGCATTCAATACTTTAAAACTGTACAGAATGGTTACCCATCTCAGATCGTATATATTGCAAGGGCTAAGGTTTGTCTTGACTACCATCACGGAATGTTTTTGCACGCGTTCAGCCATGCCCAAGGGGCATGTCTCTCATAATTTTGCGTAGCCTTATAAACTGATAATGCCTATACTTCTATTGTTCAAAGTTCGGAACAGCCCGTCAGGAATTAAAAGAAGCCGTGTTGTTCGAATTCCTGAAATTGGGAATGACATTGTAGATAACGAAGTTGTGTACCATCTATATATCGATACCGTACTCATTTATATTCAAAGTGACGTATCTTAGCAGAGGTCGTTAAATATTCATGATGCAGTTAAGAAACTGATATGTTCGTGTTCATACTCATTTTACTCAAAACCCAATCACTCAAAGTTGACACACGGCAAACCTTTGGGTTGACTTGTTCATAAGGTCTCGCTAGAGAGACAGTCTAATAACCACTTCTAAGTAACAGCGATTTTGGTTTGGTTCGTCAGCTTTCCGTAATGAAGAAACATTAGAAGGGATGTAATTCGGCCACAAGTGCCTTGACGTGTCAAAAATAATATACGGATAAGTCTGGATAACTTTAAATCTCTAACAAGAACCCCCCCCCCCCCCCAAAAAAAAAAAAAAACCGCTAACTACTTTGTATGTCGCTGTTAAAGCCTGTAGATTACCAGCAAAAGAGAAAGGCATACAAATTGATTTATATAGAGAGGTTTGTTGACAAACGTTAATACTCAATTGTTTTTAAATATGCTTGGTGTGATTGAAAAAGAATTAGGTCCAATGTATTAAGTTGTTCAAAAAAACGTAGGAAGCGAAAAATAGTCTACTTGTGGAGATTTGCTTCTTACAAACTTTGTGTAGGAATAAAACATAACTTTGAGAACGATTCACTGTGAGAACTGTTACACAGAAACAGCTTGCAGAAGCATAGGATATAGTATTTCAACAGTTACACAGAAACACCTAGGATAGTGTTTCTACAGTTTCACAGAAACACCTTGCAGAAGCATAGAACAGTGTTTCTACAGTTACACAGAAACACCTTGCAGAAGGATTGGATAGTGTTTCTGTATGAGTTGTAAACTGTTATACTTATAGTGGGGTGGCCGTTGAGGAAGGAGGAGGATGACAATCCTGGTAGAAGTCTGGAGGTCCAAGGGTTAAACCCCCGGAAGTTGTACCCCTCTTCAGATATATAGTTGATGTTATCTCGTACAGATTTCCATGCATAACTACATTTCAAATAGTGGAATTACTTAAATTATGTGGTAGCTAATTGGGCTGGGTAAGTTTCACACTTACACCCCCTCCGACTCAGCTTCTGCACCCCTGCCTTGGAGGTAGTGTTATACTTAGGTACTTTTATAATCAGCAATCAGAAAACATTTGTATAGCGCCAATATCAACAAAATTTGTTCAAAGGCGCTAAAGGACAATTAGATGAAATTAATTACAATACACTTGTTCAAGCTGAAAACATGTTAGCAGTGTATATAGAATAAACAGAATAGGCCTATATATATACTGGCTGAGGGAACAGTAAAATGAGGTGAAGATGTAAATGATTTGAGTTGTCTGCGTGATGGTTATAGCTGAAGTAAGTCCGAGATTTAATATGGCGATTGTTTATGGTAAGCGTTATACACAAGAAAGAGTACTTTGAACTTGACACTCTGATGTAAGAGGAGCCAGTGTGAAGAGCAATGAGTTCTGGTGCGATAGAGTCATATACTTGACAATGATTCGAGCAGAGGTGTGTTGGGCATTGTGAAGTCTGGTGATGAGTGATTTATTGATACCAATCAAGAGGCTGTTGCAATAGTCCAACCTGGAGTTAACTATCGTGATGTGCACGGCTAGCTTGGCTGTCTCAGTATAGTGAGCATGTTTGCTTGCTCGACTAATATTTCTGAGATGATAATTAGCAGATCTGATGACATGTGCGACCTGTGTAATCATTGTCATACCAGAGTCGAACATAACCCCCAAGGTTTCTAACTGGGTTTGTTCGGGCGGGAACGTTCACACTAACAACAGTCACTGAGGGCACATTGAACTTACCCAGTTGGGCTCTTAACCCAATCACCATGACCTTCGAGTTTGTCTGTATATCTTTGAGCTAAGTTCCTCGTACTAAAACTTATACAGTCGAATCCCCCCACGACCCCCCCCCCCCTTCATCAGATCTATAGGCTTGTCACCTCCAAGAACATGCTCTTACCTATCCAACTAGTGTTGTTTTGTTTAAAGTGATACCGTGAGTTTCGAAAAAGGAAATACACGAAACTGTTCATTTTCAAAAATTAGAAACTTCGTTTAAGCTGCTTATATGACGAACCATGAAAAATTGAGAAGGTTCTACTAAGTTAATTTTGCCTAAACGTTAATTTTTTATTTTTGAATGATCGAAAGTATCATAAAATGTATCCACTGAAGACATATTTGTATTTTGTAACGCCGTGCCTCTTGATTTAAAAAAGCCAATGAGAGAACGCACTGTAATGCATATTCAGATATTCAGATGCGACTAGCAGACTAGTGACAACAGTAATAAGTGTGCAAAACCTAGCCTATGGTCACACATAATACTACACTTGGTATCACAGACCTTCGATCATATTCACAATCTCTCTCTGTCTAGGCCCAATAACGTAACTTTATTTAGAACTAGGTCACTCCGATTAAGCTACTAATATTATATTAATGCCTAGGCTACAAGTACTAGTAAGCCTGCCAACAGTTAGATCAAGTTCTAACTGACGTTCGATGAAGCTGATCGAAGGAACACGCACTTACCATCTGTATTCTATTATATTCAATTTAACAATGATCTCGCTCACAAAGTACTATGATATGAAAATAGTTGACCGGTGATAAAACCTAACGTGGAGGAAGTGTTCAGTCGAGAAGAGAACAACAAATGTTACTACTTTTAGTACAGTTCTACTACTAACTAACAGGATAAGGGATTGTATTATATGTATAGTATGCATACCTTACCAATGCATTATCATTATCAGTACGGATTACTGCAGACGCGACCATGTAGCGAAATAAATAAATACAGGCCATGAGGCTGTTACTTTTACGGACGCTAAACGACAACGAATGTGGGAGAAGCCCGCAAGGGCTTATGGATTACAACTTCACGTCGGGTGGCTTCCAATTCAACATTTTAACTCAAATTTGGAATCTAAAACTTGAGTAATATGTATGTGTTACACCGGGTGACACCGTCGCTGTTTAGTGTTGCATATTCATTACTGAACTCACATGTAGGCGTGGTCTAGCTCTTATAATGAGAACCGTTTCTCAAAAATGTTTTCAAAAATGTTGCCGTTTTTTACGCCGTTTCCGTTAGTTTTAACAACTATCACTGTCATTTTCATTCATTAAATGATATATTTCTTCCCTGAACAACACCGGTGGTATATTGAAAAATCAAGAAAAACATAACATCTAACATTATCCAGTATGGTTGTGTTCCTCTTTTGGGTACGCAAGGGATCACTTTAATGTAAATATGTGGTGTTAAGTTACCTTGTTAAGTAAATACACGGTGTTAGTGGGGTCCATGGACAGCAAACTTGACAGTTAATCGCCACTCATCCTAATATCCACCCCCTAGATCTCTCATAAAAACGCGCGAAAAAGTGCATCTAAACAGTAAATAAATATTAATACTTAATGAAAAGAATGTATAACATTTCATAAAGTGGTTCGAAATTGCAGTATAGATCTGAACCTCAACTTTGGAATATTCATTGCAGTATACAGATAAAGTCCTTTGCGCTTTCTAGACTGTCGTAGCAACCCTTTTCTTCCTTTCTTGGTTGGAATGAGAGGCTCGCGTGTCTGCCTTGTCCTACCGTGTACATCTCGTAAGGTTTTCGATCATATAGTGATGCTTGTGTACACGCTGGGCTTTGGTTTTCTAGATGTGTCTTTTATCAATCAGTTCCGCATTAGTGTGTTAAATTTATATCTTATCATGGCATTACGTCGGTCTCTTCTCCTCCCGATAGTGACTTTTTTTCTGCAGTATTGTTAGTCAATTATTGGGAACTATACAACCCCAATCCTATGCGCGAATTTTCTTTGACGTAATGTATATTAGGCCTATATTAAGGTCAACGTTTACTTTATAGTAGGACTTGCCCACGTTCGTCACACTTGTACCGTACGTAACATTTATGGCAACATACACCACATAACACATACCGTCTGAGCTGTGTTCTCTCATCACACATGGGTAACCGATGGAATAGTTATCCGACAACGAAAGAGTTCGAACTTCGACTATATATGAGTCAGTGTTCCATTAGGCCAAGTCCTCGAATCAAATCATGTATATGTATATGTATATACATATATATATATTTATATATGACGACGAAGGACCAGGGTGTCCGAAAATTTGTGTAGCGTGTAGTTATTTCTATTTATTCTAAATATTATGTTGGATTTAAAGGCATTACATGTTGTCCTCATCTTTTCTACTATTTATATATACATATATTATATAATTATATATATATATATATATATATATATATATATATATTTATATATATATATACATATATATATATATATATATACATATATATATACATATATATATATATACATATATATATATACATATATATATGTGTGTGTGTGTGTGTGTGTGTTGAGACTAGTGGAACACTAGTAGTTGTTACTCAGATTTTCACGCGTTGAGCGATCATCAGACAACAATATACATATCTTTATACATAGCTTTATCACTCCTGTGCATTTCTGCACGATCTATGTTTTACAGCTTCTTAATGCATATACAATGCATTACGTCACAGAAAATATTTGCCTTTGATCGGGTTCATACAGTTCCCATTCACAAACAGTATACTGCATAAAGGAAAAATCGCCTCCTGGCATAGGGTTCACACTATAGGAAACCGAATTTAAAAACATTATTGAAAGCTATATAAGGACGCTATAATGGAAATATATCCGTGTTGTTTCCCGCCTCTTGATTCTTACTCCTCAAAAACGCCACTCTCCTTGTCCGTTACATACAACCGGCTTTAACCTATACACGCTACAGTAACGGTTCTTATATTATGTTCATGGTTCTATGACGTGGTACGTTAGGGCAAATCAATTTGTTTATACCAGGGATGCTTAATAACACATACATGTTTATATATTTGATCGATTACCCGAATACTCGGTGATTTATGGCGTCACGCATCAGCTATATATATAGTATATTTCCTATATGACATGTTGACAATTTGCAAGCAATATTCCTGGTGGACTGAAGTTTATCTGTAGTAATAACATTGCTGTGAAGGTTGCTGCATATGTAGGTCAAAATTAACCACATCGTAATGAGATATTCAATTTGATGAAATTTGATGAAAACATCTGGTTAACATTAGACCCAGTGATGTCATCATGACATCTGAGCTGTGAAATGTATTTGTTTTTCCTCATAATGTACTTGTCAAGTTATGTATCCTATTTATTTTATTTATGCTGTTGGTTATCCACAGAGGGAAAATATATTAGTAATTATAATAATAGTATAGGCGTGGAACTTTAAGTAAAAATATTCTTACCTACAAGTTGCATATTGATGCAGTTCTAAACGGTATACACCATTAACAACTGTAAAGTAAGCATTTCGTATGTATCACATGTCAAAGATAAATCAACAACGAAATTTTAAGGGGAAAGTAACATTTTTGAAAGACATCTTACAAGATTGCATCACATCAATCGCGTGCGCAAAGAGGGGATGGGCGTGGGAAGGGGGTACAGGGGTTCATGACCACAACTCCCAATGCCAGTCTGGGGAAATGCCCCGCCCCTCAATCACACATACTACAAGGGAGTCGGCTTCACTGACCAAGGCCCACATGACATTGAGTGCAGAGTGAGTGAGTACAGAATAAACTCATTATTTAACCAAAACAAAAATAATAGCATCATGAAACACAGAGAAATTGAAAACTAATAGATTGACTAAGAGTGGCGAATTTCAATACATAGCTAACACAAACAAATTATTTAAGCTATAAACAATTTAAACGGAAAATAATGAATAAATTCATTTTAACCCAGGCAGGACACTTGAATTTTTGCCCCTTTGCCCTTCCTAATTTTGGAAATTGCATCTTTATCAATAAATTTATGAGTATTTCCAATAGTTATACCCATTCCTTACACCACGATACGTTGCCTCTTCGAAAATAATTATACGAGCTTTTCAAAACAGGATGAAATCATTTTTCTCATCTTATCTGAGATTTTAATTTTATGAATGTTTTTTTTTTCTTCAAAAATTGATTTGTAAAATATTTCAACCGTCCGACAGACTTCAAAATTTTAAAAGTCCACGTTTCAACAACATCACGTGGGTTAAGACACGTGATAAGCTTCCATCATGTGACTTGAAATTTCAACAACAAAAATCAATTTCAAAACTGCATGCAATTGGTATTATAATTCACATCAGTACATATCGATCAAATTATACAAATGTCAATGAAAAATCTGATTTGATAAGAATTTTATGAATATTCATCGATCACATTGTACAAAATTCAATGAAAACCTGTTTTAATAAGAATCATATGAATATACATCGATCAAATTATATACACTACAACGGAAAACCTGCTTTACGCCCAGTTGGGACAATATTTTCTATACTGTAGTGTTATGTGACGCTTCAGAGCACTCTTATTGTCAGTACGAGCAGTATGAATATCATGTTTCTATCTGATCAAGGTTAGGAACTGTTTGTAATGTCAATACCAGTGCTTTGAGAGTATGATATTGGAGTACAGTTTAGAGAGGTATTAGCATTATGAAATTGTCCCAACTGGTTGGTTCAATAAGAATTATATGAATATTCATATTCCTTACGTCAAAATGCTGTTCTTTCAAAATGCCCCACTTTATATATGAAGTTTACATTTCAAGCAATTTGAAGGGTATCTCGATATTTTAAACCATGAACTTGTTGTTGACCGAGAAACAAGAAAATATTGTCCTTTGAGCTATATATTCGATACCGTCAGTAAATAATTTTGGTATCGTCAACGTACTTCAAATTTGTGCTATTTATGTCGAGTTAGACGAATTAATAGCAGCTGTTTTCCTATTTAGTTACGTTCATAAACTAGCGGAAGGCCAACTTTTCAGACTAAAGTTAAAGTTGCCGGTCGTTATGGAATTGTGTCATACTTATCTGGGTGTTTTTTTAAGCAGTTTGTCACATTTCTTTAAATTAATAAAGTTCTAAGATTTTCGGTTTGAGTATACCCACCGGATAGCAGAACCGGGTTAATATGTACAACCCCATGGACAGATGAACTAGTAACATTATCATGGGCAAGAGAGGTGTGAAGATGTAAGGTGTAACTGAAGTAATTAATAGGTCTACTAAATTTCAAATCTATATCATTTTAGGTTCCGTGTTCAATTATCGTTTAACCGGGGTTGGGCTCTGGGGGGGGGGGGTTGTAAGAACCGACTACCGACGGCCTATTTGATATAGCTTAGACGATACTATAGCACCCTTTCGCGAACAAGAGGAACATGGCAAATTCCTAATCTCAGCGATTCGGACCCAGCATCGCATCGGTTCCGAGCCCGTAAGCCGACAGATCAATCCACCCCTGGTCGCTAACTTACGCTAAATAATGTAAAAATGAGTTAAAAGAGATTGTTTCGGGTGTACTTCCAATAGGGAGGTGCATCGGGCTCGAGAGATTGGTTTGTCCCCAGGGGAAATATATGCCACCATGCCTTAAGTGTATTCTGAAAATAATAATACATGATTATTTTTATCCCGTTTTCCCCCGGGGCTTTCTAATTGACCACAGGCATCTGTGTTGGATATTCTTGCCCCCTCTCCTCAGGTCGTGAACCCGCCCCCCCCCCACCCCACTCACCCTACCTAAGCCCTACAGTGTACATACGAACGTATACACTCACTACCAACCTGCTAATTAAAATGAAAAGTTAATTAACTTGAAAACAGACGATCCATGCAACAATTCGACCTTCATGTGTTAATTCGCACCGAAATTTATAGGATTGAAAGGATTGATAGAACTAAATCAGCTTCCATTCAAGATTGATTACGTAGAATTGTTGGCGGCTATAGTTGAATGGTAAAACACAATGGTAACAACACATATGACTGGATCGTCTTATACAAAGGCAAAAGATGTTGATCTGGCATCGACTATTTACATTATTAAACAGTGATGAAACACACATCTAGCAATTTGTTTTCCAAATTTCAAATTTCAGAACAAAAATTTCAAAACTGTGGGTTTGTTTCTCTAAATTTTCTCACAAGCAACTTCTCTGAGGTAAGAGTAAAAGACAACACTATAGTGATTTTACCAAAAGAAAAATGCAAAAAGAACTAGGGGAAATTGGAAAAACTCAGAGTTCGAATTCTGCTTGAACAAAAGTCAAACGCCAAGTCCATATAACCCCCCCCCCCCCCTCTCCATACCTGCCATCATTAAATATTAGAATGTTCTACTTGGGGTAGGGAGAAAACATTTTTAGCTTGAATAACTCAAAAAATGTTCTGCAGAAAAAAATATATATTTCAAAGTCTGTTATTTTTTTCTTTTCCTTAATGGCTGTAGTCTTTCTCCTTTCAGAACAAATATTTTATAGATTTAACTGTTATGTTAAGTTTTCTTACATACGTCATTTGATTTATAACAAAGTAGAGCTTAAAAAAAGGGAAAAGTTTTCAAAAAGTTGGATGTAATTTTTGGAAGTTGTTATCACACCTGCTTTTCGATATGCCTTTGGGGCTACTTCAAGTTTTTTTCTTCCCGCTTAGTATGTTTATGTTGTGTAAGGTTCCCTAATTTCACCGATTTTAAATTTGTCCTCTGTTTTTATTTTTTTAACTTTTTTTTAAAACTTTTTTCTCTTTTTGGTGTGTGTGCGTCTTAAAAAAATAAAATCTATTTAAATTTTTCAATACCCTTGGTTGGTTTACCCTTGTCAATAGAAAATCTATCATCATTTAAGGATATTTCAGAATGCGTTTTTGTTGGTTTAGCCATCTGTCGTTTTTCATTGATAGATACGTCACGGAGACATAACGAGATACATAACCAAAAATCCAGAGAAAATTAAAGTACAGGTGGCTGTCATCTAATATCGTTACCGTTCCTCTTGTCGTCTTCTGTGGCCTTGAATACCGGTAAAAATGATGTAAAGACAGTTAGTATTGATGTAAAGATATTGGATCCCATCCTTTAGGATAAACATTCCCAAATCTTTAAGAAACAAGATCAAATTTCATGTATGAAAAAGTTGTGAAAAGCTGTCTTTTAAGTCGATCAAAAGGAATTGTGTATTTTAGAAGGGAGAGGGGAGGGGGGGAGGGGCTTGTATATAAGTTTATAATAGATATAAAGTTTTGGAATGCTTCCTTACATAAAGTTCATAGTTACGGGAAACGACACGTAAATAATTCGTATTCCGACAAAAAGAGTTTCCAAGATTGTTAACGCAAATTTCTTATAGTTGAGGTCTTACTGCTTTAATGGATAATCCATTGTACTGTTATAACAACAACCGGTTGTTTGACAATGAATAATGAAAAAAATCACAAGAAAAATGCTTTTGGGGTTCCATGCCAGCATAAGAGAAGTAATTTGTAATGGATACTATGTGAATACCATGTGCAAGTTCGTAATGAAATAAAATGAAAGGAAATTTAAACATGTTTGAAAGCTCAGAACACAAAGAATAAATATTTTCGGTTTCGGAGCTATGTAATGGTCAGAGTGACCAGATATTTCTTGACCTATTCAAACGTGTTTATATTCCAACAACCCTTTTTTTGCACCATGTTTGCACGATATTGATGAGAAATAGAGTGACATTATCTTCCTCGGCATTTGAGAAAGTGGTCAGACACTGAGGTATAGTATCGGGTCCCGGGAGGGGGGGGGGGCGGACTGGTTATGATTGCCTAAGCACGCCTCTCTGATCAATCTCATTACGTTGCATTCTTGGGCAAAGCATTTTATCTTCATTGTCTCTCGTTACTCAGGTTTACAAATTGAGGGGGGGGGGGGGAGAGGGTAAATGGGAGGTAACTTGTAAATATAGTTGCGTGCGCTGGTTTGTGGCTGCACCCTATGAGCAGTTCCCCCCTCCCCACAAGGGGGCACGTTGATTTTTATGTATATATGTATATATGTATATATATATATATATATATATATGTATATATGTATATATATATGTATATATATGTATATCTTTATCTTTATGTATATATATATTGTATATATATATATATTGTATATATATATATATATATACAATATATATATATATACAATATATATATATATATACATATATATATATATATATTGTATATATATATATATTGTATATATATATATATATATCATATTTAGCTTTGTTCCTACAGTCATCCTTTAATATTAATTTCAAATATTAGATACCAAACACGATTAATAAAATTTTAAAAAAGGGGACATGAAAAGGGTAAGTAATCTAATACAATTGATACATAGATGGACGTACTGTTTTTATTTACCCTTTTCTCCCCTAGGAAGCCTTGGCTTGATAAGTAAAAATGAACGCCTGACTAAATTTGTCTAGGAATGATTGACAAACAGGAAAAAAATGTGTCATATTATGTTTACCTAATTTGGTTCATATTTCTTGTCATTTGAGACCGTAATTCCACTTCCGTCGCAGAGAATTAATATCTTTGACCAGTATGTAGGTTAGACTAGGAGTCTAGGAGGCATACATGATAAATTAATTTAATTGAGTTAAGTAGGTCTTCCATCTTAAAGTAGAAGGGTGCATTTGACTTCTAAAATTGTATCATTAGGTTCCATTTCTAAATCTATGAACGGAACATAACTATATATGGCATATAATGATTCCTATAATTCTATGTAGTACTGTTTCTTCACCTCTCTGACAACCCCCTCTCCCTGTCTATTCCCTAGCATATCCTCTGCCCTCCTAACCCCCCTCCCCACCTTGACTCTTCCTCTACCAATTTCCTGTCCGACCCTCCTAATTCATGCCCAACCCCTCGATTGCCCGCCATAATCTTTCCCTACTCCCTCTCCAGTAACTCCCCTCCAACCCTTCGAATACCAGTTTCCTATCCTCAGTTCCACTTTCATGCACAGACCCCTCCGAGATAACTGCCATACTCCAGGCTCCTTGCTCCCTTTCTTAATTCCCTTCCCCAACCCTTACTCTACCTGTTCCTGTCTTTACCACCCTTTTCATGTTAAACCTTCTTCGCCTCACTACCCCTCTTTTTCCCTCACTTTCCCTGCTATAACCTCTTCTTTCTCCCTTAGCTACAATGAAGTAATAATATATACTCCATACATAGAATTTCCTTTAAGCTTTGTTAGAATTGTAATGTTTCGGTCAAACTTGTACCATATACCTTGAAAATGTATATACCATATATGTTGAACATATAGGCCTATATATATATAGGCCTATATATATAGGCCTATATATATAGGCCTATATATATATATATATATAGGCCTATATATATAGGCCTATATATATATATATATATATATATATATATATATATATATATATATATATATATATGTCACTAAATTCGGGGCTAGGGTGAAATTGAACAATAGGAGAGTGAAAATTTGACGCTAAGCCGAAAAAGTTGTTTCGCCTTAACGTTTTTACAACCATCTATATATCTATCTATCTATATCACGTGATCATATATGAAACAATATCACACGATCCGTCTTTGAAACAATAAGTTCTTCCTATATCTGTAACGGCAGAATGATGGGGGTAAAAAAGTGATATACAGGTATGCTGGACTCAGTGATGATATTTAGGCGGAACGCCATCTGTTACATGGTGTTAAGAAAAATATCCCTATGTCAGAAATATAACATGCTGCTGTTAACATGTAACATGCTGACACATTGACAGTTTTATTGCTAACATGGTAGAAACGGAGGGCGTTCTGTGTTAAGTTTATGTTCAAAGGTATCACGGTCTCCACCCCTTCGCCCCCACCCCATTCTCTCTCTCTCTCTGTTCTGCTATGTTTCTCGAGCTTTTATAGAAGTTTTCTTGGGTGTCATAAATCCAGCAAATGAACAAGATGATTTTCACTGAAGTGTCTCTTCATTGGTGCAGAGAAAGAAGATACATTTGAAATTAAACAGAGTTAACCATAACATGCTGAGCAGTCTTAATTAACGAACCAAGGATGGCCGAAAGCAAATCATCAAATCCTACCAGCAATTCCGTTATCAGTTATCATAGCCTACATGACTGACGAACGTGTCGACAAGAAGGCGTGGCAAAACGCAGCAGGAAGCTGTTATCACTTCCGTCCAACAACTACTACAGTTTACAGTTCTCCGTTATGAGACTCAATCAGGCGAGAACGAGAGTATTAGTAGGAGTAAGAATCCCCCTCCCCTACCCCCTCCACTCCCCTTCCTTTGGTTAAGATTACAAGTATACAAGGCTGTCAGCTCAAGTATACAAGTCGGCCTATTTATATCTTACACTATTTCAATCTTTGAAAGAAATTCCATAATATCCCGAGTAGGAGTACATATACGGCCTGTCCACGAAGGCGAGAACAAGTGCTTGAAACATTGCTAGAATACTACAGTAGGCTACTAGCACGGATTCACTATAAGTCTGGGGTCCATATAAACCAACCGCACCCTACCGCCACCCACCCCCCCCCCCAACCCCTACCTCCACCTCTCCCTACCAAAAAAATGGGAAAGGTCTCACCAATATAACACGGGACATCTTTTAGATATACTGAATTAAGATTTGGTTGTTTGTGTCATGGATGTTAATTTACATCTACTTTCCACAGCTGTAGTGTACATTGCATTGTTAAAACTGTTCAATATAATGACCGGACAAATATATAAACTTCCCCTGTTTACGAGAAACGGGTAGCGACTTCTACAACAGAAGACTTCAAAACTTTACCCTGAAATATGATCAAATGTTGTAGACTGCTTTTTTTATGTTTTTCATTTTCTTTTATCAATAATCGAACAATTGATTAAGCAAGTACCCAAGACACACCTCTAACCCATAGCGTTCACTAACGTGTTTACTTTATGATTATCATAAAACTGTTGTTGCTTCTCGAAGCTTAAGACAAAAGGTAGTTGTACTTTACCAACACAGCTACACACTTAATATCTGATTCATATTTAATACGAACTGACACTAACAAGTGATATCAGTTTTCCATGAAAAATATTTTGCAGCTTTATGACGTCATTAGTTTGTCACTCGAGTAGCTGCTGATCAGCCGTCAATTCGTTTCATTTTTGTGAGCAAGTAAAAATATGAAAATATTGAGACATTTATTCTCATTTCATACTTTCTAAAATCTAAATATACAAAATAGTAATAGTAACTGCCGATACGTCAAAACAAAAGCAACTATAACAATGTATATATAGATCTCATTAGGCTTTACTCTTCTGGCGGATGTACATTACGCTAATTGTGGTAAAAGTAAATTTCTTCTCGTGATATCCGTCCGCCTCAAGCCACAACATGCATAAGGATAGAATATCTTATTCGTTTCTTATTGTATCATTGCCAGGATCAGTTTTGCATACCACGTATAAGGCAGAAGCCTGGTTACCTTTCAAAATAGTTAATATCAACTGCAGCAGATATAAGGTGATCTAACCTATATTGCAAATTGGCGCTGTACTTTCGTCAACGTAAATTATACGGCATATATACGTAAGCCCAGTAGATCTGTAGATAACCAAGATATAATACTGTCAGCTCACAAAATTACATAAGAGATTCATTTAGCTATGCTATATATGAACGTTATATAATGTAATGGCACTGTAGTGACGTCAGACATAATTCGCCGTGTGGGATTAGTGTCATGCGATTGCGCAAGAAAAGATAATGTTAGCAAATAGTTTGATTTAAACTTCGGTTACACACTTTAGATGATACTGTTCCTCCTTCTATATGTGACCCTCAAGCCCACCCCCCTCCGTCACCCCCCCCCCACCCCCTTACCCTCGTAAAAGAAATCATGGCGTTAACTATAGTAATCACTTGATTTATCTAGTTGAGAAGTGAATTCCTCTCTGATGTGTGTGGTAATTAATTCCAGTTCTTTCATCCAATCCAATCAGTGAGTGACGGACGTTAATTCATTTCTTTCCCCCTCAAAATGTCCATCAAGGTACGCAAGGGTGAATACTGTAAATATCATGAACAGACTTGCTACTATATTGTACCGCACAGAGGTATAAGACGCTGTACATTCAAGTGGGAAGAAAAAGATACAATAAAACAGAACTCATTTTGCCGAAAAACCTAAGGAAAAGTTTAATTTAAAACATTCATGTCAATTTCGCTTTCGGTTAAAAACGTTGTTGACGTCAAGTTTATTCATGCACGGATCGTGTCATTGGCTAATGTAGTTGTGTCCCATATTGTCTTACTTATTTCAAACAGAACTTATAATCGATTTTGTTCCAATTTGTGTATGCTATTCTATACTAAAAATCCAATTAAAAATGATATTGCTTATAGTCATCATTTATTGAAGTAGTAACATTAATAACATTAATAGTCGATTTGTTTTGAATTTTCCAATTTGCATTTGGCAAGGGGTTAATTAATAATGTAAAAATTGACGAAAACTTTATAACCGAATGAATCAGCATTACTAGTTTGCTTCACATGGACGGATCCAGGGGAGTCTAGGCTGCACTGCCCTGGCCCCTCCACCCCCCCCCCACACAAACACACAAAGAATGAGAAGTTATTAGCACAACCTTGAGTTGAGATCTAATTTATAGCTTAATTACGGCTCAGAATGCACTGTTTCACTTTGGTAATTTTTATAATCGGGAATTAGATATATCCCGTACTGAATGAATTCCCCGAACCCCCCCCCCCCCCCCCGCCCACCCCCTCCCAAACACATGGCAGCCAAATCTAACCACACCAGGGCCGGCACGCCCACTCCTGTTTAAAATTCCAAATCCGCCACTGCGTTGTGTGCTGAAAACAATGTATGAGAGAGCTTATTAATTGCAATCTTTTTTGAGCAATCAGCCTAAGGTTTGACAAATTTGCCGAAAAAGATCCATAAAAACATTGCTAAAATTCCCTTTATATGACAACGTATAAGTAATATCAAATGAAATCTTATTTTGATATATTCAAAACTTGTGAATGGAACACATTTTTCACCCCAAAAAAATATAATAACAATTCTTCTCAAATCTACTTCTAATCTTCTCATCTTTATAATTGACTCATGAAGAAATATTTGTTGGCATATTGCTTAATTTGAAATTTACATTGCAGATATGAACACAAAGATATTAACTCGGTCATTCCTGTTCAGTCGAAACTATTTGTGATTGTAATATCATCAGAGTGTCTCAATAAATTACCATCATTATTAAACAAAGATTGACGAGATTAAACAAAAGTGTCCAATTAGTTTCTGTTTATTTAAGCAAATGAAGAAAAAAAAACACTATGAAAGATTAGAATAAGATATATATCCCCGCATTCAATGACTTCCTGTCATACAAGAATCAAATTCCACTTTTATAACTGGAAACACGTATATCCAATTCCCGATAAGCGTATAATTGTATATGTTCGTTTGTAGGTTATATAAGTATGTACGTTTGTACGTATATATTATAAAGTATCTGTATGTTTTTAATTATTTCTATCATTCAAATATATAAAGCAGGTTATTTTTCTCACTGTAAATCATCAATGTTGCTCATGAATTTGATAACATGTTTAACGATGTTATGTACACACATTCGTTCGTGCCTTTAGTACGATTGAGATTCTTTCATTTACAACCGTAATTAAACGAAGGGAAACGTGCATGTGTAAACAAAATGTTACCAGCAATCATCTATCGCAACATGAATCATGTAATGATTATTTGATTGTAATTAAAGATATTAATATATACATATAAAACGACACTTCATTATGTCACAGAGAGGCACGCTATTAACAACTCTCACTGTGCAACCGTGCTTGCTGAGACATGAATATATATATATATTTATATACATATATATATGTATATGTATATATATGTATATATATTTATATATGTATATATATATATGTATATATATATATTATATATATGTATGTATATATGTGTATGTATATATATGTATGTGTATATATATATGTATGCATATGTATTTATATGTATATATATATACATATATGTATATACATATATGTAATATATATTTATATATTTGTATATATATATATATATACTATATATATGTATATTATCTATATATGGTATATATTTATATATTGAATACACACTATATTGGAAGCATTACCCGATATGATACGAATATGACATTAACTAATCTTATAACAGTCAACAGTTTTTATGTAGTTGGTCTGTTTTCCTGCTTTAATTCACCGTTACAGCAAAGCCTCTTTCTAATGGTATTACCATTCTTACAGATGAGGCCTAACGACATGACTCTACCTGTTATGAGGCCACATGCCTATCTGTATACCCGAAATGTCACGTCAATGTTGACATGAAGTTCTATCGAGATGTGTTTTTGTTAGGGGTTCTTTTCTTTCTTGCTTACAATTGCTTCATTTCTGTGCCTGTCCTGGTAGGTATTTTACATTCCATGATACTATGTTACAGTTTGATGAAACAGTATACTTGTAATTGAAACTACATCAAATTTGTTAACAAGTAGAGCAAAACAATAGTTTCGTGTATGCTAAATATGAGACCCATATTCACGTCACGATTTTACCAAACCAAACTGTGAACCGAGGGTTATGTCTCATATTACTTCCAATCACACCCCCCCCCCCCCGCCGCCCGCACCTCCCTCCCCACCCTCCCAGGAGATGAATAGTTAGAGAACAAAATAATGACAGTTTTCTAAAATGGGTAATCCTGGGGCGGTATATTCCCGCCCTAAAACTAAACACAAGGAGCATTGTTTTTAACGACATTTTCAACGGAAGTTCACTAAAATACGTTAAATGTCAACAACCTGCAGTATCCATCAATCACTATAAATTGCACTCAATTTATGTTCTTACCACAAACAATGTGTCTTTGTTAATGATACATATAAATACATTTTTTTAAATAAAAATGACACAAAAGGGGTCTAAAGATAAAAAACGATATCAAAGTCTTTATTTCAATGTGGGTGGAGCTGCCGTCATAGTGGGTTGACGCCTTTATTATTTCGCAATAATGGTTAACGATGCAAAACGATACCTGTCGTCTGCTATTCATAAAACAAACACTAAGTACATGATCGGTCACATAAAACAACATTTAATTTCATCTTTTGTCTTTTACCGGAGGCGTAAATTTCCCTAAGGCTTTACTCTTGTCCCTCTTGTTTGCTGTTCCAGTTCAATGCCGTCAATAAAACAGCAGATAACAGAAACGCCGCCAAAAACATGCGGGACATGCGTGTAAGGGAAACAGTGAAAACTCTCTATACCGATGAATAACGTATAGGATCTGTTTTTTTAATTACCTAATTACATCAGAGAGACTTCTCTGTTGAAGGGATAAACCGGTGGTTAAAGTTAAAATAATGCTGATTTTGTTTTTTCTTTAGTAAATATTTAGGTACAAACCACACACGTCTTGTTGCATGCATTTTGTATGGCGAAGATATGAATTGTTCAAATTTAGTGGTATTTACACGAACGCACCTGGCAACAGCAAAGTGAATCATGTCATATCACGGCAATTAAGCTGGAAATGGTTTTGCTTTACTTTTTCAAAGAGAAAAAGTAATATGCAAACAAGAAAGTTAGATTTTGATGCAGTTCTAAATACAACAGAGAACTTTGCCAGCTAAGCAAATATTCCAAATTTATCAGGTTTCAAGATTATAAATCAACAAGAAGATTATAATAGCCTAAGCAAAACTTTTTAAGAGCATTTACCGTTATGACATCAGCTATGGAACGCGAAAAGGGCAACTTATTTCGTTGTCTAAAACTAAGTTTGTTATTGTCTAAACTAAAGTTGTTGCTGCTGTTTTACCATGCTGTTGCTCTAACTCACGTTGATGTCTAAAAATCCGTTGCCTAAACTTACGTCGTTGTCTAAACTTTCGTCGTTGTCTAAACCTACGTTGTTGCCATGGGCACTGTTCAACAATGGCTCAACCACGTGATGTAAAAACAATAGCTTCTCGCACGAAATTCAACTTGTGCTGCATATGCTTACTATACGCACTTCGTTAATTAGGACAGCATGGCAAAACCAGCAGCAACAATTTTAGTTTGGACAACAACAAACTTAGTTTTAGACAGCGAAATAAGTGTTCCCTTTTCGCGTTCCATAGGTGATGTGATAACGATAAATGCTCTTCAAAAGTTTTGCTTAGGCTATCATAATCTTCTTGTTGTGATCCAACTTCCTGGAAAGATCGAAGGTTTAGCCAGCTATAATAGGTTACATTCAATAAACCAATA